>NW_025939865.1:0-3957 GCF_000764305.2 Hyalella azteca | reverse complement strand
CATAACTGAAGGGAACAAGGACAAGGCATAACTGAAGGGAACAAGGACAAGGCATAACTGAAGGGAACAAGGAAAAGGCATAAGTGAAGGGAACAAGGTCAAGGCATATCTGTAGGGAACAAGGACAAGGCAACTGAAGGGAACAAGGACAAAGCAACTGAAGGGAACAAGGACAAAGCACCTGAAGGGAACAAGGACAAGGCAACTGAAGGGAACAAGGACAAGGCAACTGAAGGGAACAAGGACAAGGCAACTGAAGGTAACAAGGACAAGGCATAACTGAAGGGAATTTCTGGCGGAACCATGTCGCCGCACATGCGAGACTCGAAGCTTAGGTGGATTGACTGGTAGGAGAGATCATCAGGAGCGGTAGACCTGTTTCGCTGAAAAAAAAGTTGTGCCATCAAGAGCGCCTCCTAATTAAAACCCCAGCATCCTGATGTTATCCAATAAGAGGTCCGAGTCAAAAATATTTCGGACATAATAAGTAGCCCGAAATATTCAAACAATGATAATCGACAAAATTGTTTATACAAAAATAATATTTTACTAGCATTTCTCGACTAGAAGCATCATCATCGGTATTGGTCTCGTATCATATCGAAGATACTGAAAGCTACACAACTAAAAAAATTTGGCTTTGACCAGTTTCGGCACTGAGCTCGCTCTCGCATCAAACACCTCTATTTGCAGCGCGAATTTTTTGTGCATGCACCTGAAGGCCACCCAGAAATAAATATAATAATTCAGCCTTGCGCTGCGCTTTCATGCAGCCGCTGCTCGCAATGCGCAGCAATCGGAGCAGCTTTATTGAGCGCGCTTTATGACGCGGCTGGCCGTTAGCGATATCAAGAGACTCTCTTCAAGCTAAAATTGTCATCCAAATGAAACTATGCATATGAGGTTGGTTGCTAAGATTATATGCACCGAGAGAAGCCAAATATTAGTCCTGAACGGCATTTTACTAAACAAATACCAACGTAGACAACCCATGCTAGATATTACTATAAGTAAACGAAGAGATAAAGCTCCTTTATGGACGCGTCGTTCCTTCAAGTACCTGAGACATTGGATGTTCTGGGATTAAATTATCTGGAATTAATTACAGAAGTGGGATTGTCTGTTCTACGAACAGTCATGGAAACGTGTTGGGCTCCTATATACGTAGTTAGAATTATAATCAACGGTTATACATATTGATTAGCTTACTTTCGAGCAGGTTGATACAAAAATTATGGCACCCTCTCATACGATGAATGCTGATTGATTATATTAAAACAGTAACACAGCTCTTGAATGAACTCAGTATTTTGAGATTTGGGTCAATCACGAGAAAAATAGTTTAACCCTGGATGAGCATAATTATAGGAGCACAATTATTGTCATTGCAAAATAGCGAAACCTTGCGCTTCAAATGAATATAAATGCCTTAAAATGTCTCGGTTTAGACTAATAAGACAAGCTTTCTTATTAGGAAGCTTGAGAAGGCACCAGATTGATGAGGCAGACGCGCTAGTGCTGCAGTATGGGGCACTGTAAGTTTTTATCCCGCGAGCACGCAGCTCTGTAGGGGGCAACTTAATGTTTTAAATCATGAATTGCTCACTTCGGCTAGAAGTATCAAAATTTAAATAGAAATATGCGTGAATTTTAGAGAAGATACATTTTCATTATCATTAAAGATCTCGTGGGTAGTGAGGGGTCTGAGTGATGTAAAGAAGAGGCCGCTTTTCTGTGGCATACGCCTATCTATGAATGTATTTAGATGAAGAGAGGGTCCAATACATATTGCATTTGATAATCTCATTCACATAATTTAAACAAGAAGTGCTCTCAAAACGAATAGCTTATTCTTTAAAAAAATTTAAATAATACGAACGGAAAACTTGCTTTGGTTGGTAAAAAGAATTAAACATGGTATACATCTCGATTACTTAAATAAATACATACAGCAGGAGTTTTTGCGCGTGTTCAAGAGAGGGAAGATGGATCACGCAATGCGACAGCCAGCCAGCAGCGTGATCTGTTATCTACGCTGCACTTGAGACCGATCACTGCGATGTCTTTGCACGACCAACGCGCTATAATTATTCAGAAATTTCATTCATTATTTCTGCCAAGAGCCTCTTTAATGAACTGTGCATACTTAGAAATGAAAATTTGCCACGTCAGAAATCAGCTTTTTCTCTCTAAGATTCAAGGTTTGCGCGAAAACAGAATATATTGAAGAAGGAGTTATCATGCAATGATATTTGAAGCAAAGAAATGTTTTAACCTAAACTCGTATATCAACAGTATATCAAAAGATGAAATCTTTTCTAACTCAAACAAATGAAAATTGATTTCATAATTTATTAATATTTGATGTAGTATGATAGAATAGTACTTGAAATCGAAAATTCCCATACATGTCGTCCCAAACTAATAGGAGAGGCCGCTATGACGACTTCTCGCCTCGAACATAGTTTCGTTCGCGATCAATACAGGCAGCTTATGACCTGTTGAATGCGATACCTGCTATTCAGAAATACGTCTGATAAGGGAAAATATTAATTTGATCCGAATGAAATCATTTATTTAGCTTACGAAGTAAGCCCCAGGAAGTGTTGCCAAGAAGCTTGGGTGCAATATATATGCAGTTTGAAGGGTGGCGGTATTTATACTACACGAGGAGGCCGTGATCGCCAAAAAGTCTATAATGACAAGATATTAAACACGGTGCACTGAATTGCCGCACATATGCATAGAACTGTAATTCGTGAACTTCTGCTGATAACTGTAAAATTTACTGGCCGTTGAAACCGTCCAGCTCCTATAATCACTTTATTATGCAGGGACAAAGTGAGCAACACTGTAAAAAATATACGGTACGTTTAAAAATTAATTTTTAAAGACAACACTTCTAAAGAATCCAGCGTTTCCAATGTTACAGATGTACAATGAATTTCTAATTTTATTTTCGAATAATTGAAAAATTAATTTTTCAATTTATTTTGATATATAATTTTTTTCAAAATTATTTATTCTGTCAATTGATACATGCATTGCCTATGACTTCACACAAGTGTGCAAAATTTCAGGTCAATTGACAGGTAAAAGTGTATCAAATATCAGTTATAAGATTTGTAGCTGACAAAAGTATTTTTTCAATTTTTTTAATATTGAAAAATAAAAATAATAATTAATTTTGTCATTTGATTCGTGCATTGTCTCCAACTTTACGCAAGTGTGCAAAATTTCAGATCGATAGGATAAGTATAAGTGTGTTAAATTTTGATTATAAGATTTGTAGCAGACAGACAGACAGACAAACAAACAAACAAGAAGTGAAGTTAAGGAGAAGTGTTGTAAAAGAGGCTGTCATCAGCGTAATAATGCGTTTATTGAAGCAATCGAAGCAAATTTTCAATCATGCAATTTTTCACCGCAAGGAAAAACACGAGATGCGAAGGCGCAATGTCCAGGCATCTCTCCACCACCAACCTGGCTGGTGGGTGAAATTGTAAATTTCACCCACCGAGAAGCTTAATAAATATGATGAAAAAAAATAAAGTTCATGTTTCGTTTGGGAATTGTGGGAATGTCCCACAATTCCCAAGGACGAGAGCATCCAATTCCGCCATATTCACGGAGTGGATTTATGATTTGTCTCGCACCTCAGTTACGAGCAACGATCCACATGGCACCTCAGTCACGAGCAACGATCCACATGGCACTTTAGTCACGAGCAACGATCCACATTTTACAGCATCTACATCTACTGAGGTGCCCTCAGTCACGTGCAACGATCCACATGGCACCTCAGTCACGTGCAACGATCCACATTGCACCTCAGTCACGTGCAACGATCCACATGGCACCTCAGTCACGTGCAACGATCCACATGGCACCTCATGCAGTCACGTGCAACGATCCACATGGCACCTCAGTCACGAGCAACGATCCACATGGCACCTC
>NW_025939864.1:0-21662 GCF_000764305.2 Hyalella azteca | reverse complement strand
CAAGTCGTGTGGTTGCTGCCGTACTTGGCACACAGCGGATCGACGGCTGCTTCGCTTGCTGCAAATCAAACAAAATAATACGTTTATTGTAACTTCTTTTTCGTGCTAATAAACATATTACACATTATTACATATTACATATATTACTGATAAAAATAAAAGTTTAAAAACAGTTCGAATATTCTTAGACTTTTCAAATTAAACTTTTAGAATTAAAAAAATTACTAGTATAAGCATTACAGGAGGAGTATACCAGGAAAAATTATTTGGATGATATTTTCAAATGCACCCAATAATGTTAGAATAAAATCATCGATTTAATTCCAGACGAATATTTCATACTCACTTAGAACGAAGCAAGATATTCCGAGGAACGCGATTACAGCTTTGGCAAGCATTTTAAACTGAAAATGTAAAAATTTAATTATATTACACACTGCCGAACAAAATTTGTAACTTAAATATATATTGAAACACAAACTCGACTTTTTAAGATTTTCAAAACAATTTCTTGTAGTTACCTGCAGATAATTAAATGAAGGAATTGCATGTACAATAGCAAAAAGCTGAAAGCATAGAAACGAGTTACAAAATATTAATCAGTAAATTTCGAGGATTAATTACAAGGAACATATCTACAGATACAAATAAAAGGAGATCCTTGGTAGTTATGAAAGGTGAAGAATATTTAGGCTAAAATTGGAACCTTCCAAAAGAAACGTAATAATAATAAAAATAACGTAGAATATCAATAATAATAATAATAATAATAATAAGAAGAAACGTAATCGTGATTTGTTATAATAAAATTAAAAGTCACGACCTATAGAGGTTGAAGAAGTGTAGTCAGGTTATTGTGTGATATATGGTAAGCACGGAACTCAGGAACTTACTGAGAAGAGACGAATGTTGCACCGGTACAAACGAGCTTAGTGAAGCCGTTAGTTACAATGCTTTTTTTCCCATTAGCGTGGAAGTTTTTATACTTTTCCCTTTATCAGATTAAGATTTTGACAACTGTCACCCTTTAATGAAAACCAAACAAAATGACATCTCGAAGTATGCCCAAGTGAGTAAACGACAAACATCGACCAAGGGAACTTCGTCTCATGGAATTGCACGTGTGATATGTAGCATGGAGTGGAATGGAAAAGTACAGCTTCAGTAATTTCCTCGATCCACCTTTATGTTGCGTTTCATCAAGTGCGACAATCCTTCAAAACCCGTTAAAAGTCGCACAAGGTGATCAATTTTTATTTTAAAGAATATTCTCGTTCTCAGGTGTATGTGATTTACGAATAAAATGGCTAAAGTAGACAAGTGGGCGAAGCTAGACAATTACTCATATGGCATTGGATCTTTTGAAAAATACTTCAGCGGTGAATGTTTGCCATCAAGACGAAAAATCTGCATGCATGCTGAAATCGCGTTATTTGAAAAAAGTTGGATATAATTACATGGGTAATTTTTATATACAGCTAACACATAATGACATTAAGAGAAAATTAAGCTCTTGATCTGTATTTCAATCCTGTTGACTAAATTCACCCTAACAGGAATATACGAGTCCTGTGTACTACAAAACACCGTAAGATGTTAGAGAATAGTCACTCGTGACCACAGCCTGATTTTGCCAGGAAGTTTAACATATTAGTGATATATATATTTCAACATTGAGATTGAGATGAGCACTTTTATTCGAGTAATCCTGCCCTAAACTCAAGACGGACAATGTCGACGGTTTTACGCGCCAGCGCTATTATTTATCAGTAAAATATTCCTTGAAGCATTGAACTGGTTTTTCTTGCATGACTCAGAATTGGTCTTCTAGTCCATCTAAAACTTGATTGTGTTTGAGGGAGCCTGACTGCTATCCGCATGCCTTGTCATTCGCGGATTATAACCTTTAAACAGCGCTCTCTATGCAACCAAATTGAACACAGTTAGCTCCAAAATCTAAAAATTCGATAGGGAATTACATTTACTTCCATAGATCACCCTACCATGCATTTCTCTAGCGCCACCTACGCCTTATGGACCTCCCAGCTGGACACCATTATGTTTAACTTATTTATTTCATGTATGTATGATTTCTCAGTACTAATTAAATGCACCAATAAATGTTTTAATGTGTATTACAGCACTAAATCGGAGCAGCTGAAGCGAAAGACCAAACTGATTATCAGGTAGGGGAAGAATTGCAAGGGAATACAATACTTTCACACCTTTTGCATATCATCGGTTGCGTTTTGAAAAAGTTTTATAAAATTCCGGAGTTATCTAAAAAAGGCTGGCACAGTAGCTAGTTCTACAGCTTCAGCATCCTGTTGAAGAGGTGGAATTCAATATAATTTAAGTGTAAAAAAGACTCAGCGTCAGTAAAAAATACGTCAATGTAGACTTCTCTACGCAGCATTAAAAAAATATATGCGAGAATCGGGTTGGTTAAGGAAGAGCAAGATTTCTTCATGAATATAATTCGATTCTAGAAGCTTTTGTTTTAAATTGAAGTGCCAACAACACGATTTTCAACTGAAGATTTTGACGAAGAATAATGGCTCAAATAGTTGTTCAGCATCACCTGCAACTACAATGATTGTGTACAGGAAATGTGATGTCAAACTGAACGAGACAAAGAAAACTTGGCACTGTTTACTCAATTTTATTTTTCCAAGAACTTAGAGAGCCTAGAAACGAAACACTGTTGAAATTCTCATTTTTTCTTTGTGCGACCTGTACACTTGTAAGTTTGCTGAAAACAAATACTATGAATCATGTTCGTCCGCATGATTCACTGAGAACAGCAGCACGACGGGAGGTAGCACCTCTGGATGAAAAACAAAAGATCGCACAACAACACATCAAAACCTAACTAACTTTGGGCCAATGTTATACCTTACTCCGCTGGCGGGACTGAATTAGGTGCATTTCTCATTAACATCGAGTTTTCATTTCAACACACAGTTAATACAAATCTGGTTACTTAGTGGAAAGGTCAGGAAAATTTATTCTCCACCTTATGTCGATATTCGTTATGATATTTAAGGATTAAAGCCTTTTCAGCCTCCGTAACTCCGCATGCGCATGGTCCTCCGTTGGCATCAGCGGGGCAGTTCTTGGCCGGGATGCAAGTCGTGTGCTTGCTGCCGTACTTAATTGGCACACAGCGGATCGACGGCTGCTTCGCTTAATTGCTGCAAATCGAACAAAAATAATACGTGTGAGGTCACTTCTTTTTCGTGCTAATAAAAATATCAACAATTCTCTAATGCATTGATTTTAACTATGAAATTAGAATACGATTTATTCAAGATTCACGACAACAATTCTCAAGATAACATTTATTGATGTAAGCTAAACGTTTTCTATGTTGATTTAACGGGGTACTAGCAATTTTATCATTAATCTCTTGGATAAAATTATACTTACTAGAAAAACATGAATAACTTTTGTTGTCCTATTATTTCATTCACTTTTGGCCGTTTTAACGTCGATGCATTTGCAAAAAGATGCAGGATTATCTTTTGGAAGGAAACAACAACAGTGATCTGCAGAGAAACTTTGGAGTGAAAGAGGCAAAATAAATTTACAAAGTAATTTGTTAGAACAATCGCAATGTAAGGAATACTTCATTCCAATTATTCTCTAAGTCTTTTTACTGGTGTTTTCTATCATAAAAAACAATGTCAGGTCTCCGTGGACAGTATTTGACAATCAAAATCAATAAAAAGAAATCAAACTTCATCTAAACTTCAATGCATAGATTAGAGGTCAAAATCGTTTCTACTACCTGAGAATAAAAAGATATGTCCCAGCGATCACGATAGGAGCTTTGGCAAGCACTTTATCCTGGAGACGAAGGAAATTTTGAAAGAATATTCGCAGGGCCTAAAATAGGGTGATAAATAAATAATAATAAACGATATGTTAAATATAATATTGAGCCAGAGGTATAAAAAGTTTTGCTATGCTGTTGTGTGATCACGTGATGAGTTACCGACCTAGTTAATTCACGTTTTATGGTTAGGTGGCACCACTGGCTTGTTGTAGCTATAAAGTCTAAAACAATAATTAATGATGAGAGGAAGGAATACCGTTGAATACTGACAAAAAATCAATAGTGATGGACATCAAGCTAATTCAGTTGAAATAAAAACGAACGCGAGACTTTTTATGCAGTCCATGCCCTTTTATGAATCGATCGATGCTCTACATATGAAGGAAGTATAAGTTTAACTTTATCTTCTACTGCTGCTATAAGCTGAATTGTCGAAGAAATAAGATAAGGCGAAGAAATGATGAAGATTCATCAAGATTGCAGTCTTCTTTCGAAGATATGTTAACCGAAGAGGATTAAAAGTGGCACATATCAAGGTAAGAGGTTTAACCATGGAGGCACACATCCACGCTGACCGTGTCTCGATCTTCTCGTCCCACATCTAAATTCTTAGACTCAGTGCAGTCGCCTCCCTGCTTCTTTGTTTTTGACAACAAAAACAAAGACCGCGAATACTTGGCCACCTTCCACGAATACTTGGCGTACAGTATGGATGAATTTACAAATAAAAAATTTTCTAATCAACATCTTCCTCCGATTTCAGGTGTCATATGTGTGCGAAAGATTTTGATTTCATGGCAATAAGAACACTGGAATTGTTTTTTTAAGTGACTGAGGCCTCAAAACGTTAATAAAAATTACAATTTTTCAGATAAATTTCAGTAAAAGTTGGAAACTCCTCTAATCTCCTCTTAAGTTTAGTCATTTCCAAATCAGCAACAATTTTGCTGCTATAGTATATAGTAATGTTTTAGATCTAAAATAGGATAGACATTTAGCTTATTTATTATCTTAATTTCCATATTTTGCCCCCTCCAAATAATATCTATTCGTAGGAAAATTAGTTATGAGAGAACTAAAGATATCACAGCTATAACGTAGAAATCTTGTGCGAGCATTTCAACCTGTATGTGTACAGTTTGCAAGAAATTGCCCACGACGGAATATATGCAATTACTGCCATTGAATACACTAACTAGACATGACAGCTTAAGTAGAGGTACAGTTATTTGTTCTATCGTCTCCGTGTTACGCGTTTCACGTGAACCAGCTAAATCAAAACCTTTGAAATAATTAATTTTAAACTATAATTTAAGACTCCACGCATTTTCATAGAATATTATTAACATATAAGAAATGAATTCTCTTTAATTTCTACGAACTCCCTAAGAATTGCTTACAACTCAGCTCACAAAATTTTGTTGTTGATTCAAGTGTAAGGCACATGTCAACATGCAGTTCCAGCCCCTGACCAATAACGAATGCGATTCCACGACAAAAGTTACGAGTACAATAGAATATAACGCAATTAGAGAAAACGATGATATTAAAAGTTTTAAAATCGATATTCTAATATGAAGTCAGATTTTTTATTGAAAAATCTTGTTCATAGAAGCTATAGAAATTTGATGAAACAAATCTCATATTATCAAGACGATTTTTTTTTTACATTTTTCTAGAAGCCTCTATCCCGCACAGAGCTGTCAACGAGATAATTTTTTACTGTTTTTTTACGAAGAATAATTGCTCAAGTATTTACTTGGTATCACCTGTGACGACGAACATTGTTTGAAGTTCATGGGCTGTCAAAGCGAACGAGACAACGTCTCATCAGCGGGGCAGTTCTTGGCCGGGATGCAAGTCGTGTGGTTGCTGCCGTACTTGGCACACAGCGGATCGACGGCTGCTTCGCTTGCTGCAAATCAAACAAAAATAATTAGTGGGTAGTCACTTTGGTTCCGTGCTAATAAAAATATCAAGAATTCACTAATGCAATAATATTAACTATGAAATTAGAATAAGATGTATTCAAGATTCACGACAATTTTTAAGATAATTTTTTTATACAAGATAAACGTTATCTTTGTTGATTTGACGAGGTACTAGCGATATCAGCATTAACCTCCTAGACAAAATTATACTACTAGAAAAACATTAAAAACGTTTGTTGTCTTATTATTTAATTCAGTTGCGGCTGTTTTATCGTCGATGCATTAGCAAGAAAATGCAGGATAATTATCTTTTGGTAGGGAGCAACAGCAATAATATGCGGATAAACTTTGGAATGAAGGAGGCAAAAAAAATT
This sequence comes from Hyalella azteca, assembly GCF_000764305.2. Lineage (NCBI taxonomy): Eukaryota > Metazoa > Arthropoda > Malacostraca > Amphipoda > Hyalellidae > Hyalella > Hyalella azteca. The sequence continues at coordinate 15,519 of NW_025939864.1, read as the reverse complement.
TACAAAGTAATTTGTTGGAATAATTGCAACGTAAGGAATGCTTCAGTCAGACTATTCTCCAAGACTTTTTACTGTTGTTTCCTATCATAGAAAAACAATGTCAGGTCTACTTGGAAAGTCTATGACTATCAAAATTAAGAACAAGAAATCAAACTTCATCTCAATATCAATGCACAGATTAGGGGTTAAAAACGTTTCTACGTACTGAGAATGAAGAGACATATCCCAGCGATCACGATAGAAGTTTTGGCAAGCGTTTTAAACTGGAGACGAAGAAAATTTTGAAAGCAAATTCGAAGGGCCTAAAATAAAATACAATATTATTTGCATATAAGGATTGAATTCTCTTTAAATTCTATGAACGTCCTAGAAATTGCTAACATCGCAGATCACGAAATTTCGTTGTTAATACAAGCGTGAGGCACAGTTAAACAGTTTCAGCCTCCGACCAATAACGAATGCGATATAACAATAAAAGTCACGACTACAATAGAATCAACAGGAATTAGAGAAAACAATGATATTGAAACTTTTTAAAACGTATTTAATTTGGAGTCAGATTTTTATATGAAAATCTTGTTCATAAATCCATAGAAATGTAATGAAACAAATCTCTTATTGTCAAGACGATTTTATTGAGCAAATTTTTCTAGAAGCCTCAATGCCGCACCGAGCTATCAAAGGAATAATTTTTTACCGTTTTTTTACGAAGAATTTTTGCTCAAGTATTTACTTGGTATCGCCTGTGACGACGAAGATTGTTTGAAGTTCATGAGCTGTCAAAGCGGACGAAACAACGTCGCATCTTGCACAGTTTATTCAATTTATTTGTTTCATCAATCATGAGAAGCCTAGCAAGAGAAATGTGCTGAATACGATACATATTTTTTTGCAGGACATTTAATTTTTTTCGCTCTATTGGAAACGAACAATAAAATATTGAAAAACTCTCCTCAATGGAGGCGGAAGTTTATCGTAATTTGTTCCGATCCTGTGTTTCAATTGCAACTCATGAATTATTTTTTAGTAGAATGTTGCAACCTGTCGCGTTGATATTTTCGCATACATCAACGCCACGAGCAAGTAACTGTACACTTTTTCAGTCGTTGTCTCTGAGTAGGGTACACGTAAGCCATAATTTTAGGCGCTTCAATCAAAAGGAATTCGGTTTCCAAATAACAAAAAGGCAAGATAAAAAACTCAACAAGAAATAAATATGAATGCATAACGTGAATACGGAATAAACATACGGTTCTTCTTCCTTTATCGGTTACGAAGCTCGTCATGGTCCGTACATTTTTTTGTCACCCTATTATATTGCTTTACCTGTCCAGGGCCTATACTTTCAAAAAAAGTTAAGAGATCGTACGTTCATCAGCCAATCATTGACGGCCTTTCAAGCAAAATCCAGCAATCATAGACAAGAAAATAGAGCGTAAATACTTACGTTCACTTAGCGAAATTTGAAAGTATAGGCCCAGGTATTTTAGGCAGTCAAGTAATCGTAAATTTTGGAATGACTTATGCTGTACATAATAAATATCTGGCATTCGTTTCTAACGCTTTCTTGAACAATTGCTGAAGTCTTTCAAGTTTAAATTCAATATGGACTTTTATACCTTCTTAATATCGTTTCGAGCATCCCCCAATCCCAATAGTTTTAAAATGTTTCTTAGGTCAATTAGATCGTGTTGGCTTCTCTGTCACGGAACATCAATGCAAGGTGAAGTTTTGCTTTTCATATTTATTATTATGTTCAGTAGGCAGTCCATGAAATTATTAGAACGCATAAGTTTTCTGTAAAAATTCTATAAATCTTTAATTTCTATTGAATACTCTTCCGACATCTCTTTCTGAAAGCGTTCATCAGATGACTGTGGAGTTGCGAATTCCATTGTATTCAATTTGCTGAGACTAAAATTTTAGAAATGCTTACTTTAGTGATCCCATATTTTGTTACGATTTATAGTGATGTGAAAAATGAAAAACTCACTCCATGCAAGATATATTAATAAACTATATGCTAAGCTTGAAAATAAATTGAAGCGAATCTACAGCATGGGCGTTTTACTTCAGGATCAGGATGTTTACAGTTTTTGTGTAAAGCGTTTTGTTTCAGGTAAGTATTGAACAATTCAACTTGGACGAGGACCGAAAATCCTCCACATCACCACATTTTGCACGTGTTCGAATCGAACATTCGCTCAAATGGAGTGAATTGTCGAAATTCTAATCTCTGCCATTACTTTGCAAACGTCTCAAAAATTTGGCATAAAAATAATGAATGTATACTAAAATTAAAATAATAAAAAATGTTTCAGAGCCAACAAATCTGATTGATACTTCCACTCCAAGAACAATGACTGAAACTCATGGATTATTTTCATCACTCGGCGCAGAGTCCAGGGTAGTTGGTGGACGGTTTCTTGCAGGCTACAGTGGTGCTGTAGGGAGGCAGAGGGTTTCTGTTCTTGTCTACCATGTTGCCTGCGGGTCCGTAGTTGCAGATGTACTTGGCGCAGTAGAAATTATTCCATCCGTCCACCCAAGCACACTTTTGGTTATTGGTGAAGACTCCGCAGCCAACTTCTCGAGTCTCATACCACACAACCTTCGTATAAAGACGCAAATGGAGTAAGAAACGGAAATCCGAAGACATTTTTGCTATGAATTCATTACAACTGAATGTTTCTTTAATAATTTTGATATCACCACAATGTAAATTGTTATCAAAGATCGCGNACTGTCTCTTATACACATCTAGATGTGTATAAGAGACAGGTATTACACGAGCATATCGGGAGAAGTTATTTGGATTATTCTTCTTTAACTGCGCCTAATAATGTTAGAATGAAATCATTATCGATTTAGACCCAGACGAATATTTCATACTCACTTAGAACGAAGCAAGATATTCCGAAGAACGCGATTACTGTTTTGGCAAGCATTTCAACCTGAAAATGTAAAAATTTAAATATATTACACACTACCGGAAAAAATTTGAAACATATATATATATATATATATATATATTGAAACAAAAACCCGACCTTTTACTATTTTCAACACAATTGCACGTAGTTAACCGTATGTAATTAAATGAAGGAATTACCTGTACAATAGCAAAAAACGTACAAACGAGTTAGAAAATATTAATGCGTGAATTTCATGGATTAATTAAAGAGGAACATTTCGACAGATAAAATGTAAAGAGATCCTCGGTAGTTACGAAAGGTGAAGAATATTCAGGCTAAAATTTTAATATTCCGAATGGAACGTAATAATAACAATAAGAATAACATAGAAAATAATAATAATACGAAACGTAATCGTAACAATCAAATTACAAGTCACGACCTATAGAGGTTGATGAAGTGCAGTCAGGCTATTGTGTATCCAGGAAGGACTGAAGGACTGGTATCCTGGACAGGAAGGACTGGTATCCTCAGAGGTCAAGAACTTACTGAGAAGAGATGTATGTTGCACAGTAAGAACGAACTTAGTCAGGCCGTAAGTTATAATGTCTTTGTTCCCATTAGCGTGGAAGTTTTTATACAGGGTGCGGCGCGGGAACTTACTTATTTGAATTGCGCGCCACGTGGCGGCCATTAGTCCTAGGAAGGTGGCGCCATGCGCAATATGTCAAGTCGTGTGGTTGCTGCCGTACTTGGCACACAGCGGATCGACGGCTGCTTCGCTTGCTGCAAATCAAACAAAATAATACGTTTATTGTAACTTCTTTTTCGTGCTAATAAACATATTACACATTATTACATATTACATATATTACTGATAAAAATAAAAGTTTAAAAACAGTTCGAATATTCTTAGACTTTTCAAATTAAACTTTTAGAATTAAAAAAATTACTAGTATAAGCATTACAGGAGGAGTATACCAGGAAAAATTATTTGGATGATATTTTCAAATGCACCCAATAATGTTAGAATAAAATCATCGATTTAATTCCAGACGAATATTTCATACTCACTTAGAACGAAGCAAGATATTCCGAGGAACGCGATTACAGCTTTGGCAAGCATTTTAAACTGAAAATGTAAAAATTTAATTATATTACACACTGCCGAACAAAATTTGTAACTTAAATATATATTGAAACACAAACTCGACTTTTTAAGATTTTCAAAACAATTTCTTGTAGTTACCTGCAGATAATTAAATGAAGGAATTGCATGTACAATAGCAAAAAGCTGAAAGCATAGAAACGAGTTACAAAATATTAATCAGTAAATTTCGAGGATTAATTACAAGGAACATATCTACAGATACAAATAAAAGGAGATCCTTGGTAGTTATGAAAGGTGAAGAATATTTAGGCTAAAATTGGAACCTTCCAAAAGAAACGTAATAATAATAAAAATAACGTAGAATATCAATAATAATAATAATAATAATAATAAGAAGAAACGTAATCGTGATTTGTTATAATAAAATTAAAAGTCACGACCTATAGAGGTTGAAGAAGTGTAGTCAGGTTATTGTGTGATATATGGTAAGCACGGAACTCAGGAACTTACTGAGAAGAGACGAATGTTGCACCGGTACAAACGAGCTTAGTGAAGCCGTTAGTTACAATGCTTTTTTCCCATTAGCGTGGAAGTTTTTATACTTTTCCCTTTATCAGATTAAGATTTTGACAACTGTCACCCTTTAATGAAAACCAAACAAAATGACATCTCGAAGTATGCCCAAGTGAGTAAACGACAAACATCGACCAAGGGAACTTCGTCTCATGGAATTGCACGTGTGATATGTAGCATGGAGTGGAATGGAAAAGTACAGCTTCAGTAATTTCCTCGATCCACCTTTATGTTGCGTTTCATCAAGTGCGACAATCCTTCAAAACCCGTTAAAAGTCGCACAAGGTGATCAATTTTTATTTTAAAGAATATTCTCGTTCTCAGGTGTATGTGATTTACGAATAAAATGGCTAAAGTAGACAAGTGGGCGAAGCTAGACAATTACTCATATGGCATTGGATCTTTTGAAAAATACTTCAGCGGTGAATGTTTGCCATCAAGACGAAAAATCTGCATGCATGCTGAAATCGCGTTATTTGAAAAAAGTTGGATATAATTACATGGGTAATTTTTATATACAGCTAACACATAATGACATTAAGAGAAAATTAAGCTCTTGATCTGTATTTCAATCCTGTTGACTAAATTCACCCTAACAGGAATATACGAGTCCTGTGTACTACAAAACACCGTAAGATGTTAGAGAATAGTCACTCGTGACCACAGCCTGATTTTGCCAGGAAGTTTAACATATTAGTGATATATATATTTCAACATTGAGATTGAGATGAGCACTTTTATTCGAGTAATCCTGCCCTAAACTCAAGACGGACAATGTCGACGGTTTTACGCGCCAGCGCTATTATTTATCAGTAAAATATTCCTTGAAGCATTGAACTGGTTTTTCTTGCATGACTCAGAATTGGTCTTCTAGTCCATCTAAAACTTGATTGTGTTTGAGGGAGCCTGACTGCTATCCGCATGCCTTGTCATTCGCGGATTATAACCTTTAAACAGCGCTCTCTATGCAACCAAATTGAACACAGTTAGCTCCAAAATCTAAAAATTCGATAGGGAATTACATTTACTTCCATAGATCACCCTACCATGCATTTCTCTAGCGCCACCTACGCCTTATGGACCTCCCAGCTGGACACCATTATGTTTAACTTATTTATTTCATGTATGTATGATTTCTCAGTACTAATTAAATGCACCAATAAATGTTTTAATGTGTATTACAGCACTAAATCGGAGCAGCTGAAGCGAAAGACCAAACTGATTATCAGGTAGGGGAAGAATTGCAAGGGAATACAATACTTTCACACCTTTTGCATATCATCGGTTGCGTTTTGAAAAAGTTTTATAAAATTCCGGAGTTATCTAAAAAAGGCTGGCACAGTAGCTAGTTCTACAGCTTCAGCATCCTGTTGAAGAGGTGGAATTCAATATAATTTAAGTGTAAAAAAGACTCAGCGTCAGTAAAAAATACGTCAATGTAGACTTCTCTACGCAGCATTAAAAAAATATATGCGAGAATCGGGTTGGTTAAGGAAGAGCAAGATTTCTTCATGAATATAATTCGATTCTAGAAGCTTTTGTTTTAAATTGAAGTGCCAACAACACGATTTTCAACTGAAGATTTTGACGAAGAATAATGGCTCAAATAGTTGTTCAGCATCACCTGCAACAACAATGATCGTGTGTAGGGAATGCGTTGTAAAACTCTGAACGACACAAAGAAAACTTGGCACTGTTAAGTTTTTTTCTTCTAAGAAAACTTTTCTTCTAAGTCTAAGTTTTCTTGTCAACTGAACGAGGCAAGAAAACTAGGCACTGAACTTAGAAGGCCTAGAAACGCAACACTGTTGAAATTCTCCCTTTTTCTTTGTGCGACTTGTACACTTGTAAGTTTGCTGAAAACAAATACTATGAATCATGTTCGTACGCATGATTCACTTAGAACAGCTGCACGACGGGAGGTAGCACCTCTGGATGAAATTCAAAAGATCACACAACAACACATCAAAACCTAACTAACTTTGGGCCAAAGTTATACCTTACTTCGCTGGCGGGACTGAATTCGGTGAATTTTTCATTAACATAGAGTTTTTATTTCAACACACAGTTAATACAAATCTGGTTAGTTGGTGGAAAGGTCAGGCAAATTTATTCTCCACCTTATGTCGGTATTCGTTAGGATATTTAATGATTAAAGCCTTGTCAGCCTCCGTAACTCCGCATGGACCTCCGTTGGCATCAGCGGGGCAGTTCTTGGCTGGGATGCAAGTCGTGTGCTTGCTGCCTTACTTGGCACACAGCGGATCGACGGTTGCTTCGCTTGCTGCAAATAGAACTAAAATAATTAGTGTGTAGTCACTTTGTTTCCGTGCTAATAAAAATATCAAGAATTCACTAATGCAATAATATTAACTTGGAAATTAGAATAAGATTTATTCGAGATTCACGACAACAATTTTTAAGATACTTTTTTTTTATACAAGATAAACGTTATCTCTGTTGATTTAGCGAGGTACTAGCGATATCAGCATCAACTTCCTACACTGTTAGAAAAATTCCCGTTAACGGTATTACCGGCGTTTCAGTGGCCGGTCGGCACGTGAAAAGAAACACCGTGTCACCATTATTATTCTAATTTTATACTAGAAATCCGTAAAACATCTGATAAAAACGGTGAAACAGTTTATTTTCACGGGGCGACCGGCCACGAGAACGCCAGTGGGACCGTTTTTTCACCGTTTTTTCTAACAGTGTAGAAAAAATTATACTAGTGGAAAAACATGAAAAACGTTTGTTGTCCTATTATTTAATTCAGTTGTGGCCGTTTTAGCGTCGATGCATTTGCAAGAAGATGCAGGATAATTATCTTTTGGTAGGAGCAACAACAATAATGCGCGGAGAAACTTTGGAGTAAAGGAGGTAAAATAAAATTGCAAACTATTTTGTGGGAACAGTCGCAATGTAAGGAGTGCTTCAGTCAGACTATTTTCCAAGTCTTGTTACTGTTGTTTCCTATCATAGAAAAATAATGTCAGGTCTCCTTGGAAAGTCAATGACAATCAGAATTAAGAAAAAGAAATCAAACTTCATCTAAACATCAATGCATGGATTATGAGTTAAAAACGTTTATACTCAGTGAGATTGAAAAGTTATATCCCAGCGATCGCGACAGAAGTTTTGGCAAACGGTTTAACCTGGAGACGAAGGAAATTTTGAAAGTACATTCGTAATGCCTAAAAAAGGACGGCGAATAAACAATAATAATAATAAATGATGGGTTGAGTGTGATATTGACTCAGAGGTATGAAAAGTTTTGCTATGCTGTTGTGTGATCATGTGATGAGTTACCGCCCCAGTTAGTTCATGTATCACTGGTTAGGTAGCACCACTGACTATTGTAACCATAAAGCCTAAAACAATAATTAATGATGAATGGGAAGGAATACCGTTGAATACCGTCAGCAAAAACCCATAGTTATGGACATCAAGCTAATTCTGTAAAAATAAAAACGAACATGAGATTTTTTATGCAGTCATACCCTTTCATGAATAGACGTTTTGCATATGAAGGCAGTATGGGTTTCACTTTATCCTCTATTGCTGGCCCGTTCGTTAGAACAATCCTGCAATAAGCTGAATTGTCAATGAATTAAAATAAGGCCAATAAATTGTGAATATTCATTCAAATTTTGCAGTCTTATTTCGAAGATTTGTTAACTGAAGGTGATTAAAAGCGGCACATATCACGGTAAAAGGCTTAACCATGAAAGCACACATCAACGCTGACCGCTTCTCGATTTACTTGTCACAGATCTAAATTCTTAGACTCAGTGCAGTCGCTAACCTGCTTCTCTGTTTTTGACAAAGCAAAAACAAAGTCCACCACCTTCCGCGAATACTTGGCTTACACATGGATTAATTTAAAAATAACAAATTTTCTATTCAACATCTTCCTACGATTTCACGTGTCAAATGTGTGTGATTAATTCAGACTTCATGGCAACAAGAATGTTAGTGTTTATTTTTAGTGACTGAGGCTTCAGAAGTTGGTAAAAAATACAATTATTTTGGCTAAATTTCAGTGAAAGTTGAAAGATCCTCTAATTCCCTTTTAAGTAGAGTTCAGTTTTTTTCAAAGTAGCAACATTTCCGCTGTTATAGTTATAGTAATATTTTGTATCTAAGGTAGGGTAGACCTCTAACAAATTTATTATCTTATTTTCCATATTGTACAACTTCTAAAATAATCCTTTTTTGGTAGGAAAATTAGTTTAGTATTCTCTGAGAACTTAATATATCCTAGCTTATACACTGAAATTTTGGGCGAGCATTTATACTTGGATCGTACAGTTGAAAATAATTTGCCTGCGACGGAATAAATATAATTACTGTTATTGGATACACTAACTTGACATGACAGCTTAAATAGAGGTACAGTTATTTGCTCTATAGTCTAATTGTTACGCGTTTCACGTAAACCAGTTAAATCATAACCATTGTTATTATTAAAATGCAACTATAATTTAAAACTCGAATCATTTTTATAAATATTATTTTCATATAAGGATTGAATTCTCTTTAACTTCTATGAAATCCCTCGAAATTGCTAACATCGCAGCTCACGAAACTTCGTTGTTAATACAAGCGTGAGGCACAGTTCAACAGTTTCAGCACCCTGACCAAGAAGGAATGCGATAGGGCAACATGGGGCAGCGCGCCCCCCCTTTTTTTAAACTAAATTTTGATGAAGTTTTAATTGATACGAGGTAATCTTTGTTTTGTTTAAAAGTACAACTAATGAGGAATGTGTGATGTGAATTAGACGCCTATTGAGTTATTCAATTTTTAATGAAACACTATTATGTAAAAAGTTTCAAAATGGGCCCATTGCCCCACCCCTGGGGCAATGGGCATATGGCATTGGGGCAAGGCGCCCACCATTGGTCCCTTTACCACAATTGCATATTTTTCGTTTAAAAATGATAAAACAACACTTTACAGTTAAAAATAAGAAAAATGTAATAAAAAATATGACATTCATTCATTTATAACCAAATCTTAAATTGAAAAAATATACTCTTGACTTAAAATATCTATCACTGACGTGAAGAAAATATTTCATTGACATAAAAATATATATCCTTGACTTGAAAAATATATCCTTGCGTAAAAAATTCGTCCTTGACATGAAAAATTATATTTAGTTGATCAGAAAAAAAACTTCGTTCCAGTTTCGTCAATAATCCAGATATTATGTGCAGAGAATTCGTACCTAATCGTGATTTCAGCCAACATCATAAAAACTCATCAACTTTTGGCTCATTGGTGTTGACTGAAATAAACTTTTGGCAAGGCAAGAGTCAAAAACTCGATAAGGGGTCATAAATACGCATGACTAGGAACTAAACCTGCTGCCTTGAGGCGGCAAATCAAGAAATCATGCAATATGAAGTGTAATTTGTAATTCAAAAGCTAGACATAGTTTTGAAAAGGTCATTGAGATAACTCTAATGATGTATAACACAAGACTTCACCATGGGCGCTTTGCCCCGTGACACGCGTGGGCCCGTTGCCCCACTAGGTATCAGTTCAATTTATATCGTGTCAACATTTTATTTTAAAAGCTATAATAGTCTAAACTTGATCTCAAATTATCCCTACAAATATTACTTTCAAAATATAATTCACAGTAATTTCATAAGCTTCATCTACAGTAATCGAAAACAGTTTTATTTAGCAGCAAAAAATTTTTATCTGGGCTAAAACAGTTATTCACAAATAACTTAATAACGCAAACACTTAGCAAAACGTAAATCCGTACACTTCATCCCAGTGAGACTGTCGACCGGCGGTAGAGAACACGGACCAATATCTGCCATACTTAGCGAGAAACCCGCTCTGGGCCCATGACCCGCAGTGGGCTCGCCGCCCCATGTTACCCTATAACAATAAAAGTTACGACTACAATCGAATCAAGAGCAATTAGAGAAAACCATGATATTGAATCTTTTTAAAACGATATTTAATTTGGAGTCTGATTTTTATATGAAAATATTGTTCATAAGTCCATAGAGATGTAATGAAACAAATCTCTTATTGTCAAGACGATTTTATTGAATAAATTTTTCTAGAAGCCTCTATGCCGCACCGAGGTATCAAAGAAATAATTTTTTACCGGCTTTTTTGACGAAGAATAATTGCTCAAGTATTTACTTGGTATCACCTGTGACGACGAACATTGTTTGAAGTTCATGGGCTGTCAAAGCGAACGAGACAACGTCGGACCTTGCACAGTTTATTCAAGTGGTTTGTCCCATGAATCATGAGAGGCCTAGCAAAAGAAACGTTCAGAATATGGAATATTTTTGCAAAACATTTGATTTTTTGCGCTTCATTGGAAACGAACACTAAAATTTTACCAAACTTTTCCCAATAGACGCTGAAGTTACAATCATAATTTATTTGTGCCGATCCTGTTTTTCAGTAACAATTAATGAATTGTTTTCAAGCAGAATGTGGGGATATGGCGCGTTGATTTGTTTGCATAAATCAAAGCCACGAGCAAATAACTGTACTCTTTTTCAGTCGCTGTCTCTGAGTAGGGTGCATGTAAACCAAAATTTTATGCACTACAATCCAATTTAAGTCGCTTTCCAGATAACAAAACGGCAAGGTAAAAATCTCAATAAGGCAAAAAATATACATAACGTGAATAAGGAATAAACATACGGTTCTCCTTCCTTTTATCGGTTACGCAAGTTCCTCATGATCCGTACATTTTTTTGTCGCCCTGTTATATTGATTTACCTGTCCAGGTATTTTAGGCAGTATAAGTCATCGTAAATTTTGCAATGACTTGTGCTGTGCATAATAATTGTCTGGCATTCGTTTCTAATGCTTCATTGAACAATTGCTAAAGACTTTCAAGTTTAAGTTCAATGTAGATTTTTCATACCTCTTAAATGTCTTTTCGAGCATCCCCTAATCCTTAGTTTTAGAAAGTTTCTAGTTTATTTAGAACGTGTTGGTCTCACTGGCACAGAACATCAATGCATGGTGAAGATTTGCTTTTGATATTCATTATTATGCTCAATAAGCAGTCCTTGAAATTATTAGAACGCATAAGTTTTCTGATTAATTATCTTCAATTTATATTCGTGATTATTCTTCAGATATCTCTCTCTGGAGGTATCTATCAGATGACCGGGGAGTGTCAAATTTCATTTTAGAATAGAATAGAATAGAAATGTCGGCACTGAAGAAATATGCCCATGGCCTGTTGCCGATTCTTGAATTTTTCGTGACTTGATTCACAAGGGATCCGGCCTTTGGAACTCGATCTTTCCATAACTGACGATTGATTGAGATAGCTGCAGGACTTATTGCCTGGTCCGTAATTTGCTAGGCATTTTAAGACTGAACATATGCTCCTGCATAGCTTCGTCTAGTCTGTTCTTGAAGGCGTTCATACTCGGAGCGTCAACGATACTATCAGGGAGGTTGTTCCGCATGTCGGTGACTCGAAGCGAGAAGAAAATCAAGAAATGTTGTCGCATGGATGTGTTACAACGTAGTTTTTTTTAGTTTATAGCTGTGGCCCCTGGTGTTTGTTCTTGTTTCAAATTCTAGTAATCCTTCTGGAACCTTGTATAAGCCATGAGTATACTTGTACGCTTCAATGAGTTCCCCACGCAGATGTCGATAACTGAGGCTTGGAAGCTTCATAATCTTTCCTCATAGGACTTGCTTTTCAAGCCCGGAATTATCCTTGTTGCACGTCTTTGAACACTCTCTATTAAAATTCTGTCCTTTTAAAGTTTCGGTGACCACACGACGTTTCCAACTCTAGGTTCGGGCGCACGACAGCAACAAACAACTGCTTCATCGCTTCTGCATCTAGGAACTCGAAAGAGCGTCTGATCAGTCCAAGTCGTTTATTGGCTTTATTAACTTGACCTTCAATATGCTTAGAAAATTTCAACTCATTGTCGATATTAACTCCTAAATCTTTTTCCATTGTCGACTTCGACATCATCACTCTGTCGTTGCAAGCGTGTCTTCTCATACTGTAATCTTGCTGTTCATTATTCATGACAAGGTGAATTACTTTACATTTGTCAGCTTTAAAACGCAGCTGCCACTTATCAGCCCAGTCAACCAGCCTGTCAAGATCACCTTGTAACTGTACTTTTTGCGACGTATTCTTCACTGTATTATAATTTTTTGTGTCGTCAGCATACATCGAGCACACGCTAGACACAGCTTCTGGCAGATCGTTTATAAACGCAACGAATAAAACAGGCCCGAGAACGCTTCCTTGTGGCACGCCGCTGCGCACTGGAGCCCAGTCTGATAAGGACCCATTGGTGGAAGCCGTCTGGTCCACATGACTTGTTTGGATTTAGAGCGATAAGGCGCTTGAGAACCTCTTCTTCTTGTATTTCAAAACTTGTTAATTTAGTGCCGACTGGGCGCTCCTCTATAGCTGGAATACTGTTTAAGTCCTCTTCAGTGAATACGCTACTGAAAAACTGATTAAGAACGTTAGCCTTGCCCTCATCAGAGGATATCTTCCGCTGATCTACTTTCAAATCAGAAATACCGTCCTTCATCTTGCACTTCGAGCTAGCGTACAAAAAGAAGGCTTTCGGGTTCTTTTTGCATTTTTAGCAATACTTTTTCGAGGGTTTTTACTGCGGTGCGACAGCTTTCTTTAGCTTGATTTCGAGCTCATGCGTATAGGTTATAGTCAGCATCGCTACGAGTCTGTAAATAACGCTGGTAGGCTTCCTTCTTTGTTTTCAGCTTAGCTAGAACTGTACTGTTCATCCACTGAGTCTTTTTGGCTCCACCAAGCTTAATTTTAGGTATGCACGCATCAACGGAAGACATAAACGTGTCCTTGAGAAATGACCATGACTCAGCCACATTCATATCCTTAATACTGTTCGACATATTCACTGCATCCACTGCCTCACGGAGTTTATCATAGTCGCCTTTCGCAAAATTCAAACGCTCACGCTTTCGAGGCGTCTTCTCTGTACAGCACTTTAGACTGAAAAACAATGATTGGTGATGGCTTTTGCTCAATGGAGCCTCGTGATGAAGCTCATCTAACATTTTTTTATTCGATTTGCTGACGATAAAATTCTAAAAATATTTACTACAGTAATATAATGTTCTATTACGATCTACAGTGATGTGAAAAGTGAAAAACTCACGCCATGCAAGATATTTTGATAAATTTCATACTGAGCTTGAAAATAAATTGGAGCGAAACTAAAGCAGGTATGTTTTGCTTCAGGATCAGGACGTTTACTTTTTTGTATCAAGCGATTTGCTTCAAGGAAGTTTTGAACATTTCAAATTTGTATTAGGAATAAAAACATCAACATAATTACATTTTTCACGTGTTCTAATCGAACACTCGCTCAAATGGAGTGCAATCGTCGAAATTCTAATCTATATAATTACTTTGCAAACGTCTAAAAAATTTAACATAAAAATGATAAATGTTTACTAAAATAAAATAGTAAAAAATGTTTCAGAGCCAACAAATCTGATTGATACTTCCACTCCGAGAACATTGACTGAAACTCATGGATCATTTTTGTCACTCGGCGCAGAGTCCAGGGTAGTTGGTGGACGGTTTCTTGCAGGCTGCAGTGGTGCTGTAGGGAGGCAGAGGTTTTCCGTCCATGCCTACCATGTTGCCAGCGGGTCCGTAGTTACAGATGTACTTGATGCAGTAGAAATCATTCCATCCGGCCATCCAAGCACACTTTTGGTTATTGGTGAAGACTCCGCAGCCAACTTCTCGAGTCTCATGCCACACAACCTTAATGTGAAGACGCAAAAGGAGTAAGAAACGGACATCGGAAGACATTTTCGCTATGAATTTATTTCAACCGAATGCTTCTTTAATAAGTTTGTTGTAATAATAATGTAAATTATTATCAAAGACCGCGGGCAAACTAACTCTCAGAATTATTTTCCTTGAAACAATCATCTTCTAAATTCCGAAAAAAAGAGGTGTTAAGTTACAGACAAAGAAGGTTTCCAGCCATTCTAAGGCTTTAAAGCAGAAGTTAACACACGAGGTTGCCGTCACCTGAGTGTAGTGACCAATGACTCCTCCGTTGCTGGTCATGGCGGGGGCGACGACGTCCTTGACTTCGCCGATCCATTCATCAATTGCTTTCTGCCAATTCGCTGACTGCAAGTAATCACCATTAAGTTAGAATGATAGACTATATTTATATACATCATGCATGTATAATATATAAAAATTTTTAATGAATTGAATTGCGTCTCCCGCTCGGTATGCATAAAAATATTAAGCATTGCTTACGCTGATCGGTCCACCGTCTCCAAGGAGGGCATAGTTCTGACCGACGGCGTCGTAGCCAGGGACGCGACTGCAGTGAGTCACTGCCGAAAAGCCGACGAGTTCGGCCTTACAGTCATGGCCATCGACAGGTTGCTCGGCCCATCGCTGAAATGGAAAAGTGTCCCCATTGAAATATATTGGACTGATGAAATTTGCTGGGTCCCTAAACCAAGTAAAATTGAACGGAAAAATTGAATTCAAATGCCTCATTCAAGTTACTAAAAATTGTATTTGAAGCTGATTGATTCAGTTCGCAAATGGTCTCCAATGATTTTGTTTGGAACTTGTTTAAAACGTACAATTTATATGTAGAATATTTGGAAAAAACTATGGGTATGCATTTCTATAGAAGATTAATTAATTCATTCATTCTAATGAATTAATTATAATTCATTCTATTCTATATATAATGAACAGCGGTCATAAGACTGACGAACGAGTCCTTAATTCAATTGTGCAAAATAACATCAGCTGCACAACAGCAACTGACCGAATACAACTTTTGATTTATTACAGAAACAAAAAGATCAAGAATTTGATCATGAAAAACAACCCATGTAAAAAGTCCG
>NW_025939863.1:0-1314 GCF_000764305.2 Hyalella azteca | reverse complement strand
GAGTAGAGTGGGGAGTAGAGTGTTGGTGCTCCCATCGGCACCCCGTCAAAGTATCAAGAGACCATGTACAGTGTCTAAAAAATTGAGCAGAGGGACATTCTAACGTTTCTGTAATTAGGGACGAATGACCTTTATTTAAGTGAAGTTAATGGCTGCAAAATCGTCGTCTGAAAGTCTGAAATATCGTCTGAAAGTCCACGCGCTGCCAGGTGGAATTGGCAAGACCAGCGGTCCCGATCTCCTGCAGTAGGTTAGAGGAAGACGGGGGAGAAGGCTTAGTAGAGAGGAGGCATCTTCACGGCGTACTTCACGGCGTACTTCACGGCGTAGGCATCTTCACGGCGTAGAGAGGAGGCATCTTCACGGCGTACTTCTTCGGCGTAGTCGAAGGCCACCACGGTCGGGAACGTCACCATACGCGAGACTTTATCGACATACGCGTTTATGTATGTCGCAATGTATGTGTATACGCGTATGTCGACCTTCGTCGACATACGCGTTTAGACGAAGGCGGTGCGTCGACTGGCACAGGTGGTGGACACAAGAAGACTACATATTTACAAGACGGGAGGACGACGACAGTTGCTGTTGTGTTCAGGTGTGAACTGGAATGCTTAGTTTCTTCAGATTAAAGAACTTTCTGGGAATAAATGTGACAGAAAGTGACAAAACGATAGGTGCAGTGTATATGAATTGGAAAAAATTTACTTGCATTGGATTTGCATTTGAATTAAATTGGAGCCGTAAGAAGGATTTGCTTAAATTATACAAATACTGGAAGGAAACTGGGCTGAAAAATAAACTCTCAACATATAATTGTATCAAGCAATAACGCCTATCAAGATTTTTCAGTATAAACTAAAATGAGAGGCATAAAGCTAAACCGAAACTGTCAGTAGAATTGTATTAATATTATTCAGCAAGTATTTCTCTAGAGATGGATTCCAAAAAAAAAACAATCATTAATGGCGAAATGTTCAACATGGATAATGACCTTTCTTTACAAGAAACACAGCGAAGGTAAACCTTATAAGGTTTACCTACGCTGTGTTTCGGGTTAAGTGGAAGAGGATCCGTGGCGTAACTCTCTTTTAGTTCAAAGGTAAAGTGGAAGAGGAAGCATGACGCCAATCTCTGTTTAATACTAAGTGAACAGTGACAGGGAAAGATGAGACAACCATACGTTTATTTTGAGATGTAATGGAAAAGGAGCAGAGGTGCAATATCTGTTTATTTGAGGTGCAGTGGAAGAGGAGAAGAGGAGCCGAGGCGCAATATCTGTTCATTTGAGGTGCAGTGGAAGAGGAGAAGAGG
>NW_025939862.1:0-13496 GCF_000764305.2 Hyalella azteca | reverse complement strand
ATCAATTACATATTGCACAAACCTCGTCAAATGGCTTCTCCATTACGCTGCGCATCAATTTCATAATTCTACCTATATGCTCTTCAGCTCTACGAAAAAAATTTAAAATTCGATAAACTAGCTCAAACAAATTTCGAAATTTTCATCAGTCATTATAGTGGACTTCCCAGTGCCGCGTTCTCCTAAGTTTTTTCTGGTACAGTCGGCAACAAAAGTTACTAGAATAAGTCGGACTAGGAAGCAATACTCGCAGCAATGGTAAGTCGATGCGACGCTCTTCAACTGTACGCTGTAGGCTCAATAAATTGAAACCCTTGTATGTTGGCCATACGTTATAATCACCTGGCCTTGAGATACCAATAGGGATAGCCTTATAAGTGAACAAATGAATGATCTTTTTATTGTTAATAATGAACATCTTACCTTAATTATTTTTCATCGGTAGATCTTTATTCACTTGACTCGTCGAAAAACGCATATTTTTGTTTGCTTATTAAATTGTTGTGAGTTAAACGAAGTTCTCAGTTAAAAATAAATAATAGAAAGTTGTACTATATATACGGCACTCAGGAGGCGGAGGCTCAGGTTGCAGGCATTGATCAGAATACGCAACTCTAAATCATGAAATGTTTCCTGTTATTGAAAGAAAACTTCCCGCAGAATGAGTCAAGTACAGTCCTCGCAAGGGTGGAAATTGAACTTGTTCTCCAATGTCTGTAATTGGTTGGATTGAAAAAGGGTTATAAATAAATTATATTATACATTGTAAAATAAATTAGGACCTGAGTAAATAAATTTATATCAGTTCTTACGGTTTAAATATTTCTAAAATGGTCACGCGGCTATTAAAATTATATTATTATCAGCAGTTTCTGAGATTGAGAGATATGTATATATCTATTAAGCTGAACTTTCTCCCCTTTATTGAATCTATTGAGTCGGAAATTTTTTTCTAGCATGCAAGATTCCAATCGACGAGGTGGCCGAGTTGTCAGGACAGCCAAGATTGGGACAGTGAGTTGCGTGTTCGCGACTTGGAGAGCTGTGACAATTCCGTGGTGTTCAGAACCGGCAACAGGCCTGATGGTCAAATCTTCAAAGCCGACACTTCTAAATTATCAAATTCTAATTATCATAGAAATATTATCACTGAGAACTCGTTTGAGCAGCTGTCCTATAAAGTGTTTCTGCCGGCACCGGCACCTTCCCTTCAAATCATTTTTCAATAATAGGAATTAAACATAGCAAACAGCATGGAATTCTCGAATCAGAAGATCATTTCTAATTTACCATAAAAATCATTATATGAGCAGCTATAACAAATAATTTAGAACAGACGGATTTGACCAAGAAACAACAAATTTCCTAACTCATTAAGACGAAAAACTTGCATATATTTTGCGCATAAACTCAAGAATTTCCACTCGTTTCATTTCTCCCTTCACCAGCGTTGGTTGCAAAGTGACAGAAGTTAATTGTTTCCCTGTTAACAACATAGGAATACGTCGTCATTGGCCAGTGATATGATGCATTGCCCAGGTAAGAATTACACAGCAACTGCACTGTAAGATTTATTCTTACATCGGCTTTGAACTCGAGCTTCAAACTCAGAAGTATAAAAGGACTCACCGACACGGCATGAGAAACAAGAATAGATTCATTGTGAACGAAATGAACGACCTGCTCTGCACTTCGTAAATCATAGAAAAAATAGGTTCTCATCTTCATGATCTTCTCTAATGGGATATTCATGTAGGAAATTGAGCGTATCAAGGCCAAAATGCTTAGGCTGAAGTGAAAGTACAGTTCACGAAATCTCCATTTAAACTACCGAAAATTAAAAGAATCGGCGACAGGTCACATCAGGCCTACTCTTCAGCGCCGACATCACTATGTTATAACGCCAGGAGGCGTTGACACTTGCCAGTGATGGACACAGGCAGAGGCGCAGGAGGGGCAGGAGGTGCAGTCTAATAAATTTAAGGAAATCTCGGGCAATCCGCAACAGCAGGAGAGCTGACGCCGGTGCCTGGCGCTGGCTTAGGGCGCAGGGTTGGACGCCCAGAACCTGGTCTATCCGCCAGGGACTGCGATGTAGAGAAATTTATTGACATGGGTAATTATTAACATGAACTATAGTTGGTCACACATTTATAGCAATTACACAGGCCGGATGTTTATCTCTCTATATGAAACTGCCTCAATTATTTAAACGCATAATCAAGGCATACACAACTGCAGTGAGGAAGAGTAAACGGTTAGTCGGGGGGTTTGACCTCTGAAAATCACTGTCTGTTCGGGGCGCTTTAGTTATACACTACAGAGCTCAATGAGCATAAACTTTGTTGTCTAACGTTGCATGATTCAGAAAATGGTCATTTAACATTATATTTGCCATGTTAAATAATTATATTTGAAACAAAACTAAAATAAAATCAACATAAATTACCTATATTATTAAATGCTTAGGAAAATTACGTTGATGGAACTTCATGGAAAACTGCTCGCTGCTGCTGGCTGATCTAAGACGTCGCTGCTGCAGCTCCCCCGGCCGTGGACGACTCGCCGCTGCTCTGTAGGTGCAGGAGCAGGTCATTTACAGGCAGGGTTCTGCCTGAAGGCTAACAATATATACCATATACCTGTTATTCATTATGGCCTCAATGCACCATTGGGCCCATCTATACTCCTACTACAAACTCAAGGTAAGTATCTGCAACTCCAAACTTAAGACCAAATGAGAAGAGGTAGCTTATTTGGATGGCATAGCAGAGATCTAACAGTACTACGTAATTGGTTTTGTAAATCAACTCATATGTGTAAATCATAAATAATTGTAAATCATATTTGTAAATTGCACAAATGAAATAATTGCTAACAAATACAATGCAAAAAAACCTTCATATCATTTGAAATGATTTATAAAAATCTTGGATTTGAGCTTTAGCTTTGGGAAATAATTTCTTCAAATTTTTCTCTTACAGCTTTTATGCCTACCTATTCAAAGTTGATAGACATTAAAACCCTTAGATATTTTTAAAATTTTCTGATATATAAAGAAATTTTTTCTGCCAAATTGTTGAAAAACAACTAAACTTTTTCCAAAATTTAGACAATCCTTTGGTCTCAACAGGTTACAAGATTCTGCTCTCAGTTCTATCTTTGTTTGACCTCAGTACAAATTTTGCCAGGTCTTTATCAGAGATCAGGACAATTTTTTTCCATATGTTACCAAACTTAGTCATGTGTTCGGATCAAAACTGGAGCTAAGCTAAAATAATGTGAGAGACAAACTTAAAATTTTTTTTAAATCAATGGTACAAATGTTACCTTAGGTTCTAGCATGTACATAAAATATAATGATACAAACCTTTTCATCATAGAAGGGTTCCTCTTTGATGTCTACATCCTCCAACTCCTCCTTGATCTTGTCGACGACAAATACTTCATGGACAGGCAACAGAGCACCAGCTTCCAGTACTGCACAAGGGAAGGACTTATTGATTATCTAACTAGACTAAATTAAGGAGTGGAACAAGTGCTTTAAACTGTGGAATGCATTCTAATAGTGATATGTACAGGCCTTCCAAATGTGAAACCATTGTTGCATTATGAAAGATTTTATTCTGGTTTCTTACTTAACAAAAATGTTGATTGACTAACATGAGACGTGGCAAAAATTTTCAACAGTTGCAGCAAACCACACAACTGCAGGACCCATCAGCCCACCATCAGCTTTAAACCGAATATTTACTCAATTTTCCAACTATTAATAACAGCTGTTAATGAATATTCATTAATTAATTAATATTTATTACATATTTATTAATTAATAGCTGGCCGTGCATGTACTGGCAAGGCACTAATAAATATACAGGAAATCAGAGTGGTAAATGCTAGCAAAAAGTTAGAGAAAGGCTCCAAAAGGCACTGGTAAAAAGTGTTGGAAAATTTACTTTTGATAAATTTTAGCATGGCATGGAGAATTTTTTTAATCCATAGCAAAATGCTTAATATTCAATAAAATTCTGGCTTTTCTCTTGCTGCATTCTTCAAATCACAAACGGAATTGAAACAAACATGCCATGAACTTTCAAGCATTACACAAAGACTCACCTTCAGACTTCACTTCACCATCAGACACTTGAGGGAGGCTCTGCTCAGCTTCTTCATGTTCTGATGTCAAACAATTGACTCTAATTTTTTTGATGTCTGTTTCTTCTGAATCATGAATACATGGTCTTTTATGTACATTTTTTGTCCCGACTTCACTGCCAAGTTTGATCAAATTATTTGATATTTCTGTACCCTCATCTGTAGATTTCTCAGTTTTCATTAAAGATTCTTCATGTTTACTCAGAAAGATTTCTTTTGCAAGGTCAGCATCGTGCTGTACCATGTTCGTGTTGCATCTAAGAAAAACTTCCATTTGCACAGTATCAATGAGGGTATCTTCATCACATTTTGCTTCATTCAAGTAGTCCTTGGATTCAAATCTATTTCTCAAAGTAATTGCAACATGTGACATCACTCTTCTTGCAGGTGATAAAGTTGGCTTCATGAGCTGGACGACTTCAAGGCATCGAATAATGTTGACTGGATATGTTGTTTCTCTGTTGTTTGTGCTGATGTAATGAGCAAATGCCTGGGTGTAGGACTGTGATCTCTTAGTCTCATTATTGAGGAGTTTGTTGTCAGGTGCAGCCTGCCACTCACTTTGAAACACGTCCATGAAGTTGGTATAGTCATTTTTTAAACAAGTGCACTCTTGGTGTCCTGCGCATGCACTGCCACATGACTCAAATTGAATGTTCACAGAATCATACAGTTTTTTGATAGCTGTCAATTGTTTTGAAATCATAAATGACTTGCAATGGAGAGAAAATGACTCACTAGCATAAATTATGGGAGCAGGGATTTCTAAGTGATTGCAGGCTTCTTTACAAATATTGTCTATCCATTTGGAATTCTCTTCAATCAAAGAAGTCATGTCATCATCTCTTGATCTGTCAAGTTTATTTGTGGTTTCCAGGCCTAGGTTTGATGATATTTCTTTGAATTTAATTCCTTTATAGTTATAGGAGGTGTAAGAACCAGAGTTCAACACTATAACTCCACTCTTCATGAAGGTTTGAATCTCTATGGAAGGCTCTTTCAATTTGCACAATTCTGTAGAAAGGCTGTCCACTTTGTGCTTGTATTCTAATGGTCCAAAGCTAATGTCTTGGGCAGATTTTTGTTTACTAAGCATAGTTCTGTAAAGTCTATGAATCATCATCATTCTGACAACAAAAGAATCATTAGCGAGCAATCTTAGAATTAATTTTGCTCTGTTACCAATTGAATTCTTATAATGTATTAATTCCGGTAAGGCTTCAAATAAAATTTGGATGTTGTTCAAAATGGATTCTAAGTGGAGTTGCACATTTTCAGCAGATTGACTCTGACTCTGGTTTAGGCTTACAGTAAAAGTTGATCCCAGACTAACATTGATATGCCTGTGGATTTGCTTCATTACATTGTGGTTGTTCATAAATGATCCAATAGCTCTGCATGTTGATAAAGTGTCAATGACCCATTGAGGCATTGTTTCATTCAACAAATTTTCCAAGTTATGGTAAAAGTCAGGAAGTTCAAGTAAATTGTTATATTTATCAGTAGCTCTCAACAATTCCATGAGTCCTTGGTTTGTTCCTGAGGATACAGCAGCTTCATCTGTGCATATAAAGGCAATAGATGATGGATCAAGAAATGATGCCACAATTTTTTTCAAATGATTCATAGTTGACAGCATATTTCCATGCCGCACCATTGAAACATCAAGGAGAACTTCTTTAGGCAGTCCATTGTCAGCAACATAGGTGGCAACAGTAGATTGTCGAGAGGCATCCATAGGAATTGTACCTCTGCCATAGCAAATCATGAATTTTCTGGTACTTCTTGTAGCTGAAAAGGTGGTTGCAAAGAAATTCTTCATTGTTGTGGCACAAACTTCATAATTGGCAAGAGTTATATTTTGAAGCGTAAAGTAAGTCTGATGTTGGTTGCCCAAGGGATGACTTAAATGAGATGGGCAAATTATTGAGAGAAGTGTGCACAATGCAGTATATATAACAAATGGTAAGGAATAAGTAGTCATGAATATCCCAGCAATCATCGAGTTCTTTGTTGCATTTTGGCTCTCATCACTGGTTGGACGACCATGTTTGAGCTGCTGTGCATCTTCATGCTCACAAAATTTGATAGCATTTATGAGCTGAGGAATTTCCAGGTGCGTTTTCTTGGCAGCTATTTTGCTTCTGGTGTCTGCGGAGCTTATTCCATCAAACCAAGATTCACCAACCACATGATGACCTCTCCATGTATTCGTACCTTTTTTGCAGTCATATTGTGGAACAAAACTGGAATCATCAAACTTTTCATTTTTGATTTGTGAAACATTTTGCTCTTCATCATGTTCTTCTAAAAAACTTTCCTTGAACATCTTCTTGCAGCAACATTCATTTCTGTGCTTGCACTTTTCTAATGCAAGCTGTAGTAAAGTTTTGTACATTTTTCTAGCACAAATAAGTTCTGCACAGCTGGAACAGTGAGGTAAGCTATTCAACGTTTGGTAAGCTGTGTGTGGGGGCCTTGTTTCCTCCTCAGATGAATTGTTGTCAAGGAGAAGCAGTGTTGAATCAGGGGAAGTTGTGTCATGAGGAAGCTGTGTTGCACAAGACAAAGTTGTGTCATGAGGAAGCTGTGTTGCACAAGACGAAGTTGTGTCATGAGGAAGCTGTTTGGTGCAACTAATTGGGTGGGTGCAACTAATTGGGTTGGTGCAACTAATTGGGTTGGTGCAACTAATTGGGTTGGTGCAACTAATTGGGTGGCTGCAACTAATTGGGTGGGTGCAACTAATTGGGTTGTTTTTTGATATGGCAATGAACCTTTTGAACATTTTTTCAAAATTCTATGTCGAACAGTCGAATTTTTTTTTGCAACATACTTATGGTAGTAGGTACGAAAAGCAGCTTTGTGCTTGCGCTTCAAATGCCTAACCAAATTCCCAGAAGTGCGCTTGCTGAATACAATTGTTGTTTTTCCAGAAGTACAAAACTTGCAGGTTGCAGTCAATTTATTGCCATCATTTCCTTGCACATCTATGTATGCAAAATCAACAATAGGAGGAGCCATGAAAAGGAATTTGACAGATAACCAATGAATCACCTGAAAAGAAAAATCAAACGTTATGTAAATTGCAAGAGTACCTACCATATATACAGGAAGATATAGAAGATTTTAATAAAGGTTTACATTTTAATGTTGGGTGCAAGAATAATTGGATTATGTTAAGGCTATGAGACCGTGCATGCACCATCAAAAAAATAATCATAATTTATGGATGTATGATCACAGTGAATGACTTGATATTAAGCAGGAGACAAATGTATGAAGGAAAAGTGGCATATTTTCAGGTATTGAATGGTGGCCAGTCTTTTTGTTGTCAAAATTTTAAGGAGTTGGGAGAATGTTTACCATCAACCAGGGCTACGCTACTCGGGATGGGCGGAGTATATATAACTCGGGACAGTCCTCTGACACGGCATAAAACTGTTTTAGTAGCAAAATTAATTGGAATATTGTAAAACTAAATATAGTGGCTTAAACGTCAACATTTTTCCTATCTAATGTAGTATTAAGGAAGTTAAAAAATACTACATTTACTAGCTTTGAAAAATTACTGAAAGAAATGGTGAAAAACGATATTTTGAAAAGTTTCTTCTGCTAAGGTCTGTAATATGTAATAAAAAAAATATTTGTCATATTAAAAAATTTCACTTAGAAAAAAGTGGCAGACAAGTGTCAGCATGAAAACTTTATTTGCAGAATGTACATACCTCAATCAAAAGAAAAAATGGTGGCCATTTCTGCACAGTGGGTTGATTACATTTACCTTGCTCAGCAAAAAAATTTCACTTATCGAAAAATTAGTGCATCATCGGTCATCACAAAATTGTGCATAGAATGTCATATATTGAATTGTGCACCAGCCACCAGGCATCATAGAATTTAAAGTAATTGACCTAAACTATGATTTATTTCACAAATCTACTCCTACCTAGTAGCTACCTAGCTACTGCCTCTTCTCGGGACGAGAAGAGGAGGGGGTAAGGGGAAAACATCTTCAAAAACAGACTAGACAAAGCTATGCAGGAGCATATGTTCAGTCTTAAAATGCCTAGCAAATTACGGAGCAGGCAATAAGTCCAGCTCCAGCAGCTAGGTATCTCAATCAATCGTCAGTTATGGATCGTCGGCAACAGGCCATGGGCCTATTTCTTCAACGCCGACACTTCTATAGAGTATAGACTATTCTATTCTAAGGGGCCGGAGTAAGGGCCAGAGAGCCAGCGGCCAGCCGGGTTCCTGAAATTGAACACTTAGCTAATATACTCGTGGTATAAAGAAAAGTGCAATACAAAATCAAGTTAGTGAATGAATAACCGTAATAGTTTAAAATTTTATGTTTAAGCATGAAAAAAATCGTTACGTTGATCACGATTCACAGAGCACAATCTGAAGATGCTTGCCGTATGAACGTACCGGACTCTCTCCAAAAGACTCCACTTATAGAAGCTGAAGACGCTGAAGTGGCGAACGATTGATCAATAGAATAGCGCGGCTGAACGAATTCCGCGAATTTAGCAAGAAGTAAAGTAACGGTTTTGATTATCCTGTATTGGAAAATTAAGAACGGAAACTAAGCATATCTTCTCTCTGTGTTTTAAAAAACAAAAACAAAATTTACAAACTGATAAATAACAAAAGCTAAAAACGAAACTTTGCCCATTTGTACGAGATTAAACTTATAGCCTTATTTTTTGTATGAACTTTCCAATCTTGTGACTACATATTTGACAAATCTAACAAAGATAGTGCTGAAATGAATCAATCATATTTTCTTGTAAACCACCTCATAGCACTCGTCAATAAAACGTAGCACTCGCTAATAGTGCTTGAAGTTGTAATAATGAAGTTGTTGCCTAGCTCCTTATCGAACCCGGTGGAAGTCTAGTAGCTTCTTCAAACTATCGCCAGTCATGAAAAGATCCGGTCAAATGACACGAGTTTAGATTCTATGAACAAGGCACGAAATGGAAAAGAATCGGTGGCAGGCCACATCAGGCCTACACTTCAGAGCCGACATCACTATGTTATGTTATGTTAAAAGGGCACGTCTTAACTGGTTCAACGCTTATATCTCGGAAAATATTCAACCCAGAAAGTGCGGAGTGATGAGATAACGTAATTCAATCACTTTTTCGATGTAAATCACCACTCCGCACTCGACATTCGACAACAAAATTTAGCACTAGCCAATAGTGATTGAAGCAAAATTTCCTATTACGGTTTAACTAGTTCAACGCCTATATCTCAGAAAATATTCAACCAAGAGAGTGCGGAGTGATGAAATAAGGTGAATCAATCATTTGTTCAATGTAAATTTCCACTTTGCACTCGAAAATAAGATTTAGCTTTATCCAATAGTGCTTAACGCAAAACAACCGCGTGCGGTAGATTCAGTAGTTTCACCTCGAATAGCATCTAGTTCCAAAAAACTGTGTGTGGCAAGAAGAAGAAGAGAGAAAAAGAAGAAAAAAGTAAAAAAAAAGTTTAGCGGCTGATCTGGTTCCAAAAAACTGAGAGTGAGTTAGTGCTATATGATGAAATGCTGAGAGAACTTTTTCATTCCATTTTGTAAATCTTGGTAAGCATGGTGAAGGGCTCTGGTTTCTTCTTTACTCCGGTCCCGGGCTTTCAATCAATGTTAGAGGTGCCTGTGTTGAGAGGATGTCAAGTAGTCTTGCTAACTTTGACTTGACTTTGACGGGTTGAGGTGTTGAAGGCCTTATTAGAGGCCTGTTCACCAATCATGGTGATACGTTTTATTAGGCAACGTGCTGTGCGTGGTGGGTTCCAAATACGAGTTTAGTGATAGCAGTCCGGGTCGTACTTGGTGGCTAGTTTAGACCAGTGAGCGTCCAGGCGAGACTTGAATGAGTTGACACTAGGGGCGGAAACAACCAGCTCAGGAAGGCTATTCCACACGTTCACCAATCTGACGGAGAAGAAATTCAAGCGTACCTGGTGCCTGCACTGCTCTTTAACAAGTTTCAAACTATGGCCTCTGGTTCTGTCACTGGTGGACAGCTTGAAGAGTGAGTTTATCGGCGGAAGAATCATCAGAATAGTCTTCACAGCCATCATTAGGTACGTTTAGAATAAAAAAGAATGAATGTCAGCTCTGAAGAAATAGTCCCATGGCCTGTTGTCGATTCTTGTACTTTTCATGATTTGATTCCACAAGGGATCCGGCCTTCTAGACCCGATCCTTCCATAACTGACGATTGCTTGAGATAGCTGCGGGACTGATTGCCTGGGGCCATACTTTCAAAACTCGCTAAGTGAACGTAAGTACTTACGCTCTATTTTCTTGTCCATGATTGGTGGATTTGGCTCGAAAGGCCGTCAATGATTGGCTGATGAACTTACGATCTCTTAACTTTTCATGAAAGTATGGGCCCTGGTCCGTATGGTGCTAGGCATTTCAAGACTGAAGCAAGATTACAGTATGAGAACACACGGTTGCAACGACAGAGTGGTGATGCCGAATTCGACAATGAAAAAAGATTTTTAGGAGTTTATATCGACAATAAGTTGAAGTTTTCCAAGCATTTTGAAGGTCAAGTTAATAAAGCCAATAAACGACTTCGACTGATCAGACGCTCTTTCGAGTTCCTAGATGCAGAAGCGATGAAGCAGTTGTTTGTTTCTGTCGTGCGCCCGAACCTCGCGTTCGGACACGTCGTGTGGTCACAACAACTTGAAAAGGACAAAAATTTAATAGAGCGTGTTCAAAGACGTGCAACAAGGAAATTTCCGGGCTTGAAAGGCAAATCCTATGAGGAAATGTTAAAGATTATGAAGCTTCTGAGCCTCAGTTATCGACGCCTGCTCGCTCGGTGACCTCATTGAAGCACACAAGTATACTCATGGCTTATACAAGGTCCCCGAAGGATTACTAGAATTTGAAACAAGAACCAATACCAGGGGCCACAGCTATAAACTAAAAAACTGCGTTGTAACACATCCATGCGATATTTCTTCCTGGTCCGTAATTTGCTAGGCATTTTAAGACTGAACATATGCTCCTGCATAGCTTCGTCTAGTCTGTTTTTGAAGATGTTCATACTCGGAGCGTCAACGATGCTATCAGGTAGGCTGTTCCACATGATAATGAACATTATATATTCGAAACGTCTTATTCCAGTAAAATGTCATTTGGTAACCTGCTTTTCTATCTCCCAATACCAGCAAAAATTTTTTTCGGTTCATTGAATAAGAAAATTATAAATAAAAAGTACGCTCGGTCTTCAATCAAATCTGCATAAATAAAGAAATTCCACCCAACCACACTAATTTCGATATTTGTAGAGGGTTTCTTTATTTTGAAATTCAATAATTGGATGTGAACCTATATTTACTCTGAATTAGCGACGGCTGCTCACCCATGAGATCGTACATGCTTTTGTCCCGATCGTTGGGGTCCCTTTTCCTTTAATTTCTTTCTATGCCGTTTGTTCAACGTAGAAATTATTTCCACATTATACCGATACGTCAACAGGAAATTATTTCCACATTATACCGATACGTCAACAGGATTTCTTACTTTGTTGAAAAAATTATATTTGTTTCTAAGAATTTATTGATATAATAGACCAAGTTCTTGAATGTTTGTTATCCGGTAATTTGAATGATAAAATATGTATATATATTTATGTTATAGAATATGATTCATTCGGTTACACTTCTACTTAATTTTGCATGAAACTCAGCGTGGCTCTCTCAATTACGAGGTATGGCAAATAACAGTAATTTATGAAGATCTATCGTTAAGTCGTATTACATTAAGATATTTCAAAGAATTCCTTGATTTCAAAGTATGCGTTTTTAAAATAATTTTTAAAAGAAATCTGCAACATTGTACATAGCAAGGTTTCCGGTATGTCGGATGATGGCAGGAGAGAGCTCCTGCCAGACATTGAAAACTGACTGCTGCAGGGCGTGAACGCTAAATTCGTCGCAGTTGTTGGCAGCATTTCTCATTAAAATTTACTGCGCATCACATCCCGATCACTACTGGGAACGCGGCAACGCATCGTGAATACTGCTGCCTTTGTTTGGGCTTAAAAACCATATCTTGACGACGTATCTTCCAAAGTCCACCCTTTTAATTCCTTATTTAAGACAAGGCGCAGCTCCAATAAAGGTTTTAGCCCTCAAACGCAGTGTATGGACTATAATTCATACCGCAAAAACCATCTTTAGAGTTCAGCCTTCAGCCTATTTGGAGGATCAGGAGACATCTCCATAGCTAACAAAGGTAACTCTTTAAGTAGACTCGCCTGGAGTCAACGGTCAGCCTATACATGCACAGCTACGTTAGTCTCTTATATAGCTGTATCTAGTCTAGCAGGGTGGCCTAGTGGTGACAGTTCAGAGTACCAGAATTGGCGCAGAGGCGCGGGTTCGATCCCAGCTCTGTGCGCCAGTTTATGGTCAGAATCGGCGAGGAGGCCGGGCGGTTAAGCACAGCAGAATTGTAGCAGTGAATTGCGAGTTCGAGACCGCAACAAGCTATAAATATTGTGCGATGTTAAGGATCGGTGACAGCCCTACGGCCTACTAAACGCTGAAACCGCTATTATTATTATTTATTATTATTCTACACTAGTCTCACTACTCCATTAAGAAAACGGATTAGGTGAGTTAAGTCTGCAATAAATGTCTTTAGCAGCAGCAATTTCATTTGTATAATCTACATGTACAACAAGAAAATAGTAATTGTTTAAATAGTAGAGACAACGTTAGATAGGCCAAAATAGGATTGTCACCGATTCCAGGCATTGCAGAATTTCTTCAACTTGCAAGGGTACAGTTATTGCATGCTGCTGCTGCTGGGCGTTAGCTCCAGCGCTGTTTGACGACTTGAATTTGTTGCCCTCGGGTAGGCCCGCTCGACAATGAACTTTCTATTTGCCAAGAGTTGGATAGAGAAAAAGAGAAGGTTGAACATCTATTACCATTGTAATGAAGTAACCCTGAAGCAATTAGTTCGTCGAATGGTTGAAAGTAGTAAGATGTTTTGAGCTTCGAGTTGCGGGCTAGAGATCTCGGACGCTACTAGCTTCTAAGGACAGGGGTAATGGTATAATGAAAAACATTAGATTTTATGCAAATGAACGTCAGGTCGTGACGGGTTTATAGCGCGATCGTTATTTTCTGGAAACTATAGTGTCACATATTGGGCCATGCACCTTGACGATGTATTATCAACCGTCTAATGTAATTTCAGCATATAAATAAACCAACTAATGCACCTTGAGCATATATTATCAACCCACTAAGGCACCTTGAGCATATATTAACAACCCACTAAGGCACCTTGA
>NW_025939861.1:0-69808 GCF_000764305.2 Hyalella azteca | reverse complement strand
TTAGTTGCCCATTTAAGCAAGTGCAGGAGATAACGAGAAGCTATCAGTTGATACTGGATCGACACTTCTCAGCGGATTCAAGGGCAAAACGAATGTGTAACCTAACAGCTCAGAAGTCCCTCTAATTCTGAAGGGAGCGCAGCCGTGCACCACCAATTTTGTGCACCAATAAGCCCTGAATAGAACGCCTTGGGTCTCTCCGGACCTACACCAATCAGCCGTGCACCACTCGGCTTTGTCCTCTTCCGGCCTTGACCACCACCTGCCGTGCACCACCAGGCCGCGGATCGAATATGACTTCCGGGCATCGTTGAATTACGTAATTTTACGTTCGCCACATCTGAGGTTAGGTTTCAGATAGCATAGTTCTGTTCCAAAATTTATCGACCTTCGACAAGTGGCCGCTCGACCGAGGGCTGGTTCGACCCACGGCCTAGATACGGACGGCTTGAAATGTTGAAGGCTACGTTCCGGAGGGCAGGAATCATGATGGTCCATTACATCCAGGGCACTGAGGGCAGTGGTGGTCTTCGGCAGGCGACCCTATTCTGAACAGATTCGCATGAAATTCGGACTTGAGAAATTAACAGCGAAACGGAGCAATAGAGCTTATTACAGATTTTTAGTCACTTGATTTTAAATTGAAACAAAAACTTTTGTTTCGTTTTTTAAGTAAAACACGAAATAAAGTAAAAATTTGTAATAATTTCAATTATAGCGTATTTATAATAATTAGTTATGTAACATATTTTACACAAATCTGGTCTGAATTGAAGGGCTTATGCTGTTCGGTTGCTCGTAAGTTGCATTTTGCGCCTGCACCGCGGACTAGCTTGAGGGCGCTGAGAACTTGAGAAGTGTCCATCCAGTCGAGTTGACGCTCTTTCTCGATATCCTTTTAGTTCATCGATAAATTCAAATCATTCTTCGATGTGCATGTTTTGATTAATTATTCTTGTGCTATCGTTATAACAAAATTCCACGTACAATTATTTCAGACATATTAGTTGGCGTAAAGCTTGAAATAGTAAGCAAAATGCATTTTGTCTTTGTAATTTCTATGTTTCTAGCAACCGTGGCGACTATTCCGAAAATTTTAGTTGCATTTGAGTTTAGCGAAATATCCTCTGTTTTGACTGTTTGGTGCTGCCCATATTGCCGTTTGTGTGATGACAGTCGAGGACACTATGAAGTGTAGGAGAAGCGGCACACTGCCCCAGAAATAGAATTACGTCTCGTCTCTTCTCATTTGACGAAGACATTGTAACTTTTATTCTTATACATACAAGGAATATTGCTAGATTACTTATCAGCTGATCAATAAATGCATCTGCACATTTGATTACTAACCAGTTATTACTTTGTCAGTTTGACTTCCTTTATGACGATGATTGGATCCTGACCCGCTCGCTGAACACTTGGAACTGTTTCACATTTCGCATGTGTAAGGGGTAGTTACCGTCTACAAATNTAGGTGGTGGAGTGGAGTGTAGGTGGTGGAGTGGAGTGTAGGTGGTGGAGTGGAGTGTAGGTGGTGGAGTGGAGTGTAGGTGGTGGAGTGGAGTGTAGGTGGTGGAGTGGAGTGTAGGTGGTGGAGTGGAGTGTAGGTGGTGGGGTGGAGTGTAGGTGGTGGGGTGGAGTGTAGGTGGTGGGGTGGAGTGTAGGTCTGTCTCTTATACACATCTCTGAAACTGATGCAGGTTGGCCGCGGCCAACCTGCATCAGTTTCAGGCAAGTTTCCTGGAGTGGACGTTAACTCAAGTTTGTCCTTCAGCTTGACTACGATGTAAAAGAGAATCTCCGTAAACCCGGGTTGTTAGCTAACATCAATTTAATATCAATTTTCGTTTTCGAAAATTAATTTTTTTGTCGACAAAAGTCGATGTATTATTTGTCATGAAGCCTGCCTTGATATTAAGCATGATTTGTAAGAACATCACTCGATCGTGCATTATTGAGCTATTTCCAGCTCCCTGCCAAAATATATAATCGCATATCACTAACATGAAGACTCCAGACACTAACTTTCAGACGTCAGTAACTAACATGTTGCCGCCAGTCACTAACATGACGCCAGTCATTAACATGACGCCAGTCATTAACATGACGCCAGTCACTAATATGTTGCCGCCAGTCACTAACATGGCACCAGTCACTAACATGACGCCAGTCACTAACATGACACCAGTCACTAACATGACACCAGTCACTAACATGACGCCAGTCACTAACATGACACCAGTCACTAACATGACACCAGTCACTAACATGACGCCAGTCACTAACATGACGCCAGTCACTAACATGACGCCAGTCACTAACATGTAGTCGCCAGTACGACTTTCTAACAAGCATGTACAATCGAACACAATCGGAGGATTGACACCACCTGTTGCACGAGGCTTCCCGATCAGAAATGTTCATTTTTTCGTCACGGAATATGTTAACTGAGTGCCTATAGATCAATATTGAATTAATCTATTGTAACAAGCGTAATATTGTAGGAGTGGAGTTGTTGTAGGGTTGAATTAAACTTTTCTGTATTGTGTATTAGCCTGTCTCACACTAGCCGTACATCAAATAATGATTTTGAATATTTATCTTTATTTTTAAATTTCTTTTTAGCGGAGATTTATTTTATTTTCTTCTTTATTTTAGTGGAGTTTCCGCTAACTGACGAGGTATCTTCGCCGTAACTCTAATAAACACTTCTAAACTGTGACCTGTGCCACGTTTATCCTGAACCACGGGAACGAACGACATCACCTGACCGATCTGACTTCTGTTTCACCCGACCGATCTGACTTGTTTCACCTAAACTTCTGTTTCACCTGACCGATCTGACTTCTGTTTCACCTGTCCGATCTGACTTGTTTCACCTGAAATTCTGTTTCACCTGACCGATCTGACTTGTTTCACCTGACCGATCTGACTTGTCTCACCTGAAATTCTGTTTCACCTGACCGATCTGACTTCTGTTTCACCTGACCGATCTGACTTCTGTTTTACCTGACCGATCTGACTTCTGTTTCACCTGACCGATCAACCGATCTGACTTCTGTTTCACCTGACCGATCTGACTTCTGTTTCACCTGACCGACCTGACTTCTCTGTCACCTGACCGATCTGACTTCTGTTTCACCTGACCGATCGACCGATCTGACTTCTGTTTTACCTGACCGATCAACCGATCTGACTTCTGTTTCACCTGACCGACCTGACTTCTATTTCATCTGACCGATCGACCGATCTGACTTCTGTTTCACCTGACCGAACATAGAAGTCATAGGTTCACCATCCGTCTGGGACATAGTAGTCAACATCAACTAATTCTATTGCTTACCGTGAATCTAAAACATTTGATATCAACGATTGTATAATTATTTCATCATGCTAGTATTATGATCACTCGATTGCTTACATGGTAAATTAACTGTGAATTAATAGGAAAGGAAAATGCTAAGAAAAATTACAATATATTTTATTGACGGAAATTTTAGGAGACCAGCTCCATCAGTCAAAACTCGAGATTACAAGCATAATAAATTAACAAACATTTCTACTGAAAATATTGGAAATTTTAATGACATGATCTTAGCTATTAGTCCATTGCTCATTATTTTACTAATTAAAATAGTTGCTCAGAGCATATTTTTTCATTTCCAGCAGTCGGTTATCATCGAACAGACATCAATTTCAGCAGGACATGGCGGGTTGCCAGTCGGAGACCAACCGTGCCTAACGCCGCATGGACCGACATAATCCATTCCTCCAATAACTCTGTTCCACCACTTTA
Organism: Hyalella azteca; assembly: GCF_000764305.2. Classification (NCBI taxonomy): domain Eukaryota; kingdom Metazoa; phylum Arthropoda; class Malacostraca; order Amphipoda; family Hyalellidae; genus Hyalella; species Hyalella azteca. Next base: position 66,012 of record NW_025939861.1, on the reverse strand, counting down.
TCGGACGCAAGCCACACAAGCCAAAACAAATCCTTTGAATTAGGTCAACCAGTCGCCAGTAGAAGAAGCCAGCCGCGACTAAATAATAATTTTACACCAACTAGAAAATGCGTGTAAGAGCCTTCCAGCATTCATTCTCCACAGTCATCGGCAGTCAGATTTCGTTTTCCGCCTCCAATCAGCCGTCGATTGAACGGCCTATATTCGAAGGACAATTAATTTTGGGACCAAACTTTACTATATGAAACCTAACTTTAGATATTGTTAGTTAAAAGTTTCTTAATTTAACGATGTCACGGAAGTCATATTCGATCCGCGGCCTTGTGGTGCCAGGCAGGTTTTATGCAACACGTAATGAGAACTAAGCTGATTGGTCGCATCACGTCGTGCACCGACAAGATTAAAAAGTTAACAGGACTCAAAAGTGTATAAAATGAAGTATCACCCTCGGCCCTCCCAGCACTTCCTTCGCGTAAAATCCGTAAATCATCCGGTCAAAAACCTTGATGGGTTCCACCCTCCCCGTCCCAACCCAAACCAAACCCCTCAAATACACAAACTTAATAATGCGATATGCCAAGTTTTAATCTCCAGCTGTCTTTTCCACTTCTTCCTCTTTATGGCTCAACTCTGTGCCACACTTTTCTAGTGGCGATGCAACAGCACTAACTAGTGGTGAACAGTCATTACAAGCGAGGCTATTCGCTCCCTTATTTAGTGATGTAAAGCTCATAATATTTATAGCAAAATCATGATTTAGGGGCTGATTATTGACGGCGGGTTCTGCCGCGGCTAATTGGCATCCTTGCGGAAATTTGCTTGGCGTTCGATTCAAGGCTCATTGGTGCCAAAAAATTGTGCGCACGACTGCGCTCTACAAATGGCTAATACAACCATGCTAATACCTACGTCGGTGCTGCGCCATATCTTAACCAAGGATGTCAAGTTAATTTTTCTTACATTATTTTTTCATACTAAACTCTTCCAGCTTTACATTATGTCGCTTTTAAAATTACGTTTTTTGTTAGTGCATGATGATGATTCATCCAATTAGACAAAAATATTCCCGTTAATTCCAGGCTGCGCAATGACTAGGACACACATGAGGACACATAGGTCGCCTGTCAAATTTTTTTCTGCGAAAATATTGCAGAAAGTGTTATGGATGCTATGTGGGAATTTGCACTCGCAAGAAAAAAATCGGTCGCTTAAGTGACTGAAAATACTTGCAGTATTGGCTGAAAAAAGGGGTATCTTTTCACTCACTTTACGGGGTCAAGCAGTCAACATGAAACAACAGTAGATCGAAGCGAATATTACAATAAAAAAATTTCGAGCTAAAGTTGAAACACCGGAGACAAAGCTTATCTTCCTTATCATGAAGTTCATTGTTTTTCATGTAATATCATGTGTGCTAACGACGACAGCTTTTGTTCTCCGTTCCTGGTGTGATATCTGGCCTCAAGCACAGCAATGAGAAGACGCATTACAAATATTTTAAAGGACATCATCGGGTCTGAAGTTGTACAAGTTTTCATGTCAGACAGCAATAACTTGGTATAAAGATGGAAATATCTTTTATGCAATGCTATAACTGCTCACAGGCCCGTCTACGAAAGGCCAAGCTATTTTTTCAATTTTTAAACAATTATTTACTTATTCTTTTTATAAGAAATTATAAGTTTCATTCGTAGTGGCTGGTCGAACTTTTCCATAATTCACTCACACAGTCAGAACACGCCGCCGCAAGTCTTACTTTACATTACTCGGGTCGCACGAAACATTATTTATGGGGTTGTGTAGGGCACGAGGATGACTTTTAATTGAAGTAAATATTTGAAAAGAAACACTGTTGTTAAGAGTCTGTGTCTTGGGGAAGTGAATCTCAAATACCTGGAGTGCTCACACACTTAGCACCACCAGAAAAAGGAAGCTGTTCTGAAAGAAGGTGTGAAATGGTGGTCTCAGCTGCTGAGGGAGCGCTTACAATAGTTGAAACATATCCGGGAAAACGACCTATCAGGCCTAATCATAAGAAGTGTGGCGATTCTTATTTTGTAGGCGAGTGGAAACAATGCGACTAATTGGTAGCCTTCATAAGGTCATTGTAACACATCATGATGCCGAAGCGCTGACGAAAAGGCGGGCTGTGCTGTCCGTATCGTTTGTCGCTTTGAGTGCGAGGCGACAAACGATACGCGGATACGGACAGTCTGCCGCTTTGTGTGCGAGTCTTGGAATATGAACGATTTGACTGTGCGTGCTCAAGTACTACATTTTTGAAACGACTTCAGAAGTAAAAGTCAAATTTACTCATAAAGCAACTGATATCCTTGACACAGTCATCGTTCTTGTCCCGTTTCTGGCAGAAACCGGGGCAATTCGACCGTGGGCTGATGACTCCACCGGGGCTGGCGAACGTAACTGGGCCCCTAGTCGTCGTTGGAGGGTCGGGGGATGGAGGGGCAGACTGTACGAAAAATGTCACCGGCACGCGGTCTTCAAGGAATGGCAATGACTCCGTGGAACATTCTAACTTTTGTGGCCGGTGGATCAAAGGAAAGTAGTCGTTGGAGGTACATGATTCAGCGTTACTAGTTTGGCTTAGTGCGCGCAGTTTCATGTAGCTCGAAATGAGATCAATGTTGCGGTTATTGATGTCCACCATCACATTGAAGGTGCGGTAAGTGTACGTGAGAAAAGTCCTGAGCTGTATTTTTTCAATCTTCAATTTCTCAAATAGCTCCGTCAACACCGCTTCGTGATCAAACCTGTGAAGTTCATCATCTAGTGAGGATAAATCAAGCAAGTAGCTCAGTGGATAGTTCTGTTGTATGAGCTTTCCTATTTCCAACTTGAAATAGCACAAGAAATTTAGTCTACACTTTTTCTTGTCAAGAACAACACAGAGATCAGTGCAAGTCGTATTATTTCCATCAGCTGGGACGTCTATATTCGATGAAGCTTGGTCTTCCGATTGGACTATTTTGGCCTCGTAATTGGTGCCATTGACGTAGAGATCAGCAATTTTCTCGAATAAATCGTCAATTTCTTTCAATGCTTGCTGTTTCACAACGGCTGGGATAAGTTTCATTCTCTTTTCAATATCGGTTGGATTCTGAACGTTTTTCAAGTCCAGAACGTACTCATAATCAGCCGGTTGAACTAAAGAAAGAGTTAACTTGAAGAAACACGTCGGGTCAACCATGCATGTTCCGTAGCTGCTCCAAACCTCACATGGCGAAGTACAACTTTGAACCCCTTTGTATTCAACGCTGCTGGTTGGAAGCCGCGTGTGAATTTTACATGATTCCTCTGATTTAATCGATGCGCAACACACGAGAAATAGTACAAACCGAAAACATTTGTCTTTAATTGCTGGGAAACGCATTATTGGAGCGGGGAAGCTGTTTCTTCGCCTGAGGCGATGGTCGAATTCACTGGCAATCAATTTTGAGCTAAAAAATTATGCTTCGGTGCTATAATAAAGTAATCATATTCAGATAAAAATGTTCTTCAAGTGAAATTAGGATTATTCAAACGTTCAAGTTTTAGAACTGAAGGTCGGGGCAGATGGTGTGACGCACAAACACTCGCAATGCCGCCGCGCTGACTACTGCCGCTAGGACTGCAGAGTGCAGAGTGCAGACTGCAGTGCATGTGACTAGCCGGGTCAGCAGGGTTGCCAGATGGTGCAAAGAGAAAAAGGCCAATTTTGCTTTAAAAAGGCCAAAAACAGACCCATTTTAAAATTGATAAAAAAATTTAAATTCAAGGAAGTTAAAAGCATTTTCACTGCTTACACTTACTTTTCAGGCATTCAGACATCAAGTAGTTCACGAAGTTCATCATCATAATTAGAATATTTAAAATAGATAATGAAAATCGATTGATCGTAAATTCATTTCTGTTTTGAGACGATGGCTCTGTCTCTGTGTGGCAACGGTGATTATTGAACATTAAACCCGTAATTTTACTAAAAACGTTTGAATACCTAGAGATATAATATTGCCTAACAAATTATGGAGCAGTGTTCATCATAGAAATCGAACCGGAAGTATTTGAATGCCGTCAGAGTCCAAGAAAATTAAATAAAAATTACTTGCCCTGATGACACATCATCATGATAACAAGATACTTACCATTACATGACTTACCAAGATTATCATGACTACCAAGACTAATTTTCTACAGTGAAATTAGCCATTCAACAAATCTTACGGAGCGTAAGAAAGTGCAAGAAATTACCACTTTCGAACGCATTTCTGCCATCACTTTTACTGCCAGGTGACGCCGTAGCGCACCTCCTAATCACCTTAGCTTTGCAGCTGCGGCCGGCCCAGTAACATCTCAAAACGTTCTATGCTACTTGACGCTTGGCCTGCGCATTTCCAGCGACTGCTGGCTCCTAATCCTTGCTAAGACTATTATTTTACACTCATTATCTTGTGCCAATATGGGTCAAGCAGGATTTTCTTAAATAGTTATTTCTCGTGTATTAATTAGGTAGGATTGATCTAAGACTCACCTAAGTAGCGTTTCGGGTTAACCTCCATGTGGGACGTTTAAAGTGGATTTAAATTAACTTTGGTCATTTGCTTAGACTCTAGTATAGGTAGATGGAGGTTTAGTGTTTCATTCCTCCTCTAATTCATTCCTGAGAATTTGAACCTCTACTGTCATGCCTGTCCATTTTGGCTATTCTTCCTACTTATTTACACTCCATCGTTAGGTTCTATTCCTTGCATTATACGTATATTTATTATACCCCACCCCCAGCAGCTATGACCTCGGTTGCACACTAAATTCAAATAGTTCAAGGTGCGAGCCAATTATTTATATGCACTTATACTGATATAGACAGTATTTTTCGATATTTGTGAATGCCAGCTCAGCGTATGTCATAACCTTCATTGATTTCTTCAACAGCATTAACTTATCCCTTCCTGAGATGCCTGCTGGCGGTCCCGACCCTTTCCATTATCGTTCTCACTCTGATCAAACTTTAGAAGATAGGTGCTTTCAGATGAAGAACGTCAATTCGAGAGCCCGGTTGCTCATCGTCCATTTTCCAGCCTGAATCTCAACCAAACTTCAGAATTCCTTATCGAGTCAAGAACACTGGGCCACTAAATTGAATCTAATAAAATATGCCGGATCTAATTATACATAAATCTTTAACTAACCTATTAGTAGGAAAGTAAAATTCCTTTTAAATGATTGAACCAATACGAAATGTTTTTTTCGTATTCTAAAAGACTGAATATATCGGGTAACAATTCATTAACCAGAGAAATTAGTCAAATTACTAATTAAGTTACTACTCTTAAGACAGGGACACTATACGCGCTCTGCCCTCGCTGGTTAATAGGGCCAATGCATTTTTTTAAAAAAGGCCACAACTGCAAATTTTGGTCAAAAGAAGCTCATCTGGCAACCCAGGCGACGACTAAATGGCGGGAGGCATTCCACTGCTGGTCCGGTGATGTAACCACCAGACATAATTCTGCATTCTCTTAACAGGTGGGAGCATTTAGTTGGAACTACTTACAATGGAACAACTGTGGGAAACATTTCAATATTCTCATTAATTACAATTCACCCTCATAAGTAGTTGCCACTATTATTCTTCTATGCCCTTTGCCCATGTCAGGCGACATCCTTTGATTAAAAAAAGAAGAATAATGCTGCATTTCATTCGGATCATTAAATAAATAAGAATCGAGAACTTTGAGATAAAGCCAGTCCAGAATGCAGATGGAAGTCAGTGATGGAGCACACGCCCTGCTTCACTCCTAATCCAGCCTTCGCAAACAATTGTCAGCTCATTTTTAGTTGCCCATTTAAGCAAGTGCAGGAGATAACGAGAAGCTATCAGTTGATACTGGATCGACACTTCTCAGCGGATTCAAGGGCAAAACGAATGCGTAACCTAACAGCTCAGAGAAGTCCCTCTATTCTGAACAGATTTGCATGAAATTCGGACATAAGAAATTAACAGCACAGTACGGCGCGATAGAACTGATTACAGATTTTTAGTCACTTGGTTTTAAATTGAAACAAAAACTTCGGTTTTCGTTTTTTAGGTAAAAAACGAAATGACGTAAAAATTTATAATAATTCCAACTATAGGTATTTATAAAATTAGTTATGTAACACATTTTACACAAACCTGTTCTGAATTGGACTTTGTTACTCGCTTGCTCGTAATTTGCGTTGTGCGTCTGAACCGCTAAATAGCTCGCAGGCATGGAGAAGTGTCCAACCAGTAGAGTTGACGCTCTTTCTCGATATTCTTTTAGTTCATCGATAAATTCAAATCATTCTTCGATGTGCATGTTTTGATTAATTATTGTTGTGCTATCGTAATTACGTAAGCTGCTTGGTCACTTCTGAGGTTTCTTAACTTTCCAAGTGTTTTACAAGGTTTGACTCGCATGTTCAAAATTCCACGTACAATTATTTCGTACATATTGTTGGGCCTAAAGCTTGAAGTAGTAAGCAAAATGCATTTTGTCTTTGTAATTTCTATTTTTCTAGCAATAGTGGCAACTATTCCGAAAATCTTACTTGCATTTGAATTGCGCAAAATATCCATTGTTTTAACTGTTTGGTGCTGCCCATATTGCCGTTTGTGTGATGACAGTCGAGGACACTATGAAGTGTAGGAGAAGCGGCACACTGCCCCAGAAATAGAATTACGTCTCGTCTCTTCTCATTTGACGAAGACATTGTAACTTTTATTCTTATACATACAAGGAATATTGCTAGATTACTTATCAGCTGATCAATAAATGCATCTGCACATTTGATTACTAACCAGTTATTACTTTGTCAGTTTGACTTCCTTTATGACGATGATTGGATCCTGACCCGCTCGCTGAACACTTGGAACTGTTTCACATTTCGCATGTGTAAGGGGTAGTTACCGTCTACAAATGAGCGGTTGAAACAATGTTAAGCAAATGCAATAGTTTAGGTTATTTGGCGTGATTCGCTTTTTTTTACCTGATTTTATTAAACTTCTGGCCATTGAACGGCCTTCAATCTAACCTGTTGGCCGAGGGCTACGAAATATGGAAGCCTAGTTGCCATTATGGGTTGATTAGGTCTAAAGAAAAGTTTAAAATATCTGCCTGTGCCTTCACTGCTTCTGTCGAAAGAATAGAATCATCATTGTCTTGTAACTGCCATTATTACGCTTTATTTTAACTAAACGAAGCGTCTGATTGGTTGAGGTTGGATTCGATAGATAGTTCATATATATTTGGAACTTAGAATTAGATTGCAGGATTAGCTTCTTTACACTAGGGCCGTTAATGACCATAGAATTCATTGATTTGAATTTTCAAGATCGAATAATTCATTGATCCTAGATTCTTTTTCTCTTAAATGCTTTTGATCAAGTGCAGGTTTTAGGAAGTAACTTTATTTTAGTAATGTCATTTCGAATGTGTCAACATTCATTTTCAAGTTAGGGAAATCGTTGAATACAGAAATTTCGGTGGAAAAAATTATATGATTCACGTATATATATGATACAACGCGAAAATTTGGAACCGTGAAAATAACTCTGAAACAATTTCAAAGTAAAAAAAGTTCCTGTAGTCATGAGATGCATAGCTGGAGTCCAATCCGCAGGAGGGCTTCAGCTATCGTCGGTTGGAAGCTGCCGGGCCACTCCATGACGATCGCCGATGTTGTTGGGTTCCTTCAGCGCGGTGGGAGTGACGGTCTCTTTGTGTTTGAAGTTGTCATGAATGTGTCGCGTAGCCTGTTAAATTCATGGCGAATCATAAAATGAAAAAAACCTCAAGCGACGTGATAAAGTAATGAATTAATTTTATTATATTTTAAAGGTATTAATCTCATTCATAATAGTCGAGTCTCATTAATAATGTGATAATAAGCCTCTCAATTGAAGCTTTCACTAAGAAAACCAATGGACTCTTAGGAAACTGCGTTCCTATCTCTCATACTAAGTACAAGAAATTAGTACCATTCACTGAACTATTGAGAGTGAAAGCCTTCAACTGGAGAGAAGGTTTCTGCCCCCCGGTGATGTCAGCCTCACTCGAGAGCCCGGAGGTGGCTGCTACCAGGAGTGGCCGCGGCCAACCTGCATCAGTTTCAGGCAAGTTTCCTGGAGTGGACGTTAACTCAAGTTTGTCCTTCAGTTCGACTACGATGTAAAAGAGAATCTCCGTAAACCCGGGAGTAAGTGGTGGAGTGGAGTGTAAGTGGTGGAGTGGAGTGGAGTGTAAGTGGTGGAGTGGAGTGTAAGTGGTACAGTGGAGTGTAAGTGGTGGAGTGGAGTGTAAGTGGTGGAGTGGAGTGTAAGTTGTGGAATGGAGTGTAAGTGGTGGGGTGGAGTGTAAGTGGTGCAGTGGAGTGTAAATGGTGGAGTGAAGTGTATGTGTAGTGGAGTTTAAGTGTTGGTGTGGAGTATTTTGGTGGTGATGCTACTGATGGTTTTGGTGAGAAGACAGTATAGGGCAAGAGTGCTAGACGGCGGCTTTTGAAAGCAGCACCAGCGACCTCCCTAAAGTTTGACTCGAGACTGGCCAACGCCGAGGTAATTGACGAGGTAATTGAAGGGTGAATTTGAAGGTAAACTTGAACATCTCTTTCTACATAGCCTCTAAATTTTTACGTCGTTTGAGAAGGTAACAATAAAAAAATGTTGTTTTAGCTTGTTGTTCCATGTGTTTGATTGAATGCACATTCATGACATAAGTACGAATAAGTTGTCGAATGAACAGCTATTCTATGAATCGTTACACCTCTAAGTAATACGCAATTCTGGAAGACGTGAGCAACAAAGAATTTATATCCATCACAATACTCATTGGCCATACAACATGTATAAATCAAGTTTTCGTTCGTTAATGAGTTTTTCCTTCTTTGAATTTGTAACCTCGTGAAAGCTAAACTAAAAAAAAAAAATTTCAGAAATATAAAAGATTTTTCTTAATAGGAGCGGAACTAAATATAGGTAAGTCAATTCTTAATACATCTCGTTGAGAGATAGTATGCGTAACATTGTAATATGTTTATGAAAATAATTTCACTTCTAGGGGAACAATTGTGTGGACAATAAACAAAATTTTTGTTCATGATACGAATTGAGAAGTGACTTACAAATTCTTGACTTGAAAATAATTATAAAATTACCTTTGTTCTCGCAACGACGTATACAATGATCGAATATTGCCAACCAAACAACATGAAGCATCGTCTTTTATTAATAGCCTGGAAAATGGCAGATTCAATGCACAATATACAAGGTAAGACGTACAGTAGTGTGCGGTGGACATAAGCAAGGTCTGCTCTACCAGAAGGTCATCCAGTTGCATGCCAGACGTTGGTACAGAACAGGTTCTTATCCGCACATGTGAACGCTGCAAGGCCCAGAATGGACTATAGTTAGACACAAAAAAATATAACTCAGTACTCACTGCAGTGAGTGACAGAGAGCGCATTTTCTCGTCGACGAAAATTTGAGGTCACGGACAGACGGACGGACAGACAGACAGACGGACGGACGGACATGGCGAGCACAATAGTGCATTTTTTCCATATATGAGAAAATGCGCTAAAAACCGAGCGGGATAATATGATCCCCAGCGTGATTTTCGTCTCAAAGGATTTTAGATCAAGACAATTCCTCTAGAACGGCCATAAGTCTCGATACAAAAGTGTATCCATTCACATCGTTAAGTACACGTAGTTTAGCAAATAAAAAACCTGAACATGAAGTACTGCTGGAAATACTTTCCTGAAAGAAAGAAACTGCTGTCATATCACGACTACTTACCATTGCCAACCATTTTAACCTAAAATATAAAATCGTTAATATGTATCATAACATTATTTAATGGTGCAAATTGGAATGTGCATTGATAATTATAGAGAATTTTTTCATCTATAGATGCCACGAACACTAGGCGGAAGGTCATCCACAATACGTATTTATGTGCACCAAATCAGCTGCACTCCGTCTATCGTATCCACCCAAAAACAATTAATTCCAAATTAATTCAAACAATAACGTAAACCTGGAAAATTCGCTTCACTCATATGTAAGATGAATCTCGACAGCTGCACTGAATGTTACTACTGAATGATGCGTCAAGAATGAGTGTAATTGAACTTAGAACTTGGCGAAGATGCTGTAAATTCGATAAGAAACCCTTCGATCACGTCAGGCTCTAAAGCTTCTAAATTAAATAGCAATGGAATAGAAATAATACGCAGAAGAAGCAACTACATATTATATCGCTAATGAGTTTAATCAAGTTGAGATTGATGCCTCATTTTTGTGGTATTTTTCTGATCCGTCATAGAGAAAACAAGAAAAAAGTCGGGTAAATACCGGTGAACTTTTTTTTATTGCGTGTAAACGCGCTAAATAAAAAATATTAAAAAACGAAATAAAAATATTAAAAAATAGCGCGTGTAAACGCGCTAGGTCCTAGTTGAGACATGAGTTAGAATTTTGAGGTTAAATTACTGTTTTTAGGGAAAATTTTACCCATTAAAATTATATTTTCTCCCTAAGCATCCAAGATCCATGACGCAATCATTGTTACGGGCTCGTCTCTGGCAGTCAGTGGGGCAATTGGACCGTGGGTCGACTTTTCTTCGTGTCCCGAAGCTTCCTCCAGCGAGGCCTCCTTCACTTGCCGGTGGGCTATCGTCGGATTCTCGTGTATTATTGATTTGCGGCCTTTGCATAGTGTCTTCTAGGAATGACAATGACTCCTCGAAACATTTTATTTTCTGTGGCCGGTGGATCAAAGAAAAAACTTTACTAGTGACGCCTGGCGCATGAAGTCTCGAAATGAGATCAATGTTGCGGTTATTGATGTCCACCATCACGTTGAAGGTGCGGTAAGTGTACACGAGAAAAGTGCTGAGTTGTATTTTTTCAATCTTTAATGTTTCTATGAGCTCCTTCAACACCGCTTCGTGATCAAACCTGTAAAGTTGATCATCTAGTGAAGATAAATCAAGCAGGTCGCTCAGTGGATAGTTTTGTTGTATAAGCTTTCCTATTTCCAACTTGAAATAGCACAAGAAATTTAGTCTACACTTTTTCTTGTCAAGAACAACACAGGGTTCAGTGCAAGTCGTATTATTTCCATTAGCTGGGACGTCGAAGATAATAGCAGGACTGTTGGATGAAACTTGGTCTTCCGATTGGACTATTTTGGGTTCGTAATTGGTGCCACTGTCGTAGAGTTCAGCAATTTTCTCGAATAAATCGTCAATTTCTTTCAAGGCCTGCTGTTTCACCACGTCTGGTATAAGTTTCATTCTATTTTCAATATCAGTTGGATTCTGAAGGGTTTTCAAGTCCAGAATGTACTCGTAATGAGCCGGTTGAACTAAAACAAGAGTCGACTTGAAGAAACACGTCGGGTCAACCAAGCATATTCCGTAGCTGCTCCAAACCTCGCATGGTGATGTACAACTTTCAGCCACTTTGTGTTTAACGCTGCTGGTCGGAAGCCGTGTGTGAAGTCCACAAGATTCTCGTGATTCTGCGGTCGTGGAACACATTAGTGCTGCGGCAGTCAAAAAGAGCCGACGAGTCTTTACTGGGAGGCCCATTGCTGACACAGACAAGCAGCATGTAATACCGGTTCAGCTCAGCAGCTTGTAATAAAATATTCGATCTGGATTTGAATGTTTGATAGAGAGTATCTAACGGACTGTAGGATTTTGCTCATTATATTTGTGCGCTTTTCCGAAAATCGGTGTAAAATTTTTGTCCAACCAGCTTTTTATAAGCAGTGGTCCGAAATTAAAAGGAAAATTGTACTCTAAAACCGCATTTTCGTTTAAACTGCACTGCAATCTGTGTTAACATCCGCGGAGAAAAAGTCTGAACGGTAAGTAGTTTCGAACTTGGCACTTCGTCACTGCTTAGGCTCTCAACCGTTTCTACGATTACGCTTTTCGTGCTCTGTGGAGAAAATGTGAATATACTCATTAGCTTTTTCGTAGAATTATGCGGATTGAATTTGGTTTCCTTCTTCAACTTTATTACCACCCGAATAAAATTTTTTTGTTATTAGAATTCTGATTTCTTGCACTGTGTCCTTCGTATAATTTGAGATTTTTTGTAGAAAAATTAAATAACAACTTTAAGCCAGTGAATTCATGATGAATCCACTTCATCTGAGAGTAATTTTGAATCGTTGGTTGTTTTGAACGTGAGACTGATACAGAAGACGATTTTCTTTACCTTCTTATTAATACAATTCATCTTTACTTTGCAAATTTTTCAATATGATTCTATTCCAAAATTTGTTAGCATCGCAGAAGTCAAATTTATTCAAAAAGGACTACAACAATAACTGGTTAAAAATATAAGAACGAAGACCAAGTTTTGTCGTGTATATCGAAATAAAGTTAAACACAGTGACGGAAACCAATTTTCCTGCTGATAATCCTATGACCTACTCTAATTCGATAGGGCGAGCACCAAAATAACGGGCTCGGTCGTTATTATTCAAACATAGAACAATTTATTAATGTTAGCAACTATCAATTTTTTGTCTACGACTTTTTCGCCAAATGAAATGTAAGTTGTTCAAACTCGGATTTGCTTGAGTCTACGTTGAAAATCTTGCACTAGCCCGACGGATAGACGCGCCCTGACGCGACTTAGATGCCCTTGATACTGCAGCTTGCGGTGATAGAGCGACTCGTTGCATTCAGCGCGGAACCCGTCCAGCGACTCGGGCCAGAGAGTTGCAGGTATGTTACTAGGGACTTTTTGATTCTCTTTGATTAAATTTTAAGTGTGTGTACGACAAGTTTGAATTAAGTGAAATGAATTTTTACGACTGCAATCAGTAGTAAGAAATTGCACATAATAAAGTCAACAGAACTTTTGTGTTTTTACCTCATGGACATAAAATTATTATGATTCAATTATTCTTTCAGATCGTATGTAATAGACCCACGTAAACTGCCAAGTATTCCTAGAGATCATCTAAGTCAATATTCACGATTAAAAATAAATTAGTCTTATTGGTCTGCGGAAATGAACAAGTATATAATTTGTTTTTCAATATTCAATGCTTGTTCGGAAGTTTTGCAACAAATTGTATTGTATCTGTTTTTTGCTGTGCTTGTAGGGGCTGAGTCGCTCAATTCGTGCGGCTGTCGTCCATCAAGACCAACATTGATCACGGTTATCGGTTTCTTTTCTCCAATTAACAGAACATTTTCCAACTATCTTCATTACTATCAAGGGGCTTAACTATGGAATGTAAATTATCCATATTTGTATTGAGAATTTTTATTTGATTGATTGATTTCGTGTAAATAAATATTTATTTGAAGACAGTATCAACACCTTCTGTTTCGGTATATGTTTAAATCAAAATAAAACAGTAATTGACCATAGTGATCTCGGCGCTGAAGTGTGGGCCTGATGTGGCCTGTCGCAACAAAAATTTAAAGACCCTTCAACCTCCTCAAAGGATATTAATGTAATTATCTCGACTCAAGATTGGTTCTTTCCAGCGAAAAATTCAGAAGGCAAATATTGCAGCCAAATAGTTTGTTGTTTCCGAAATGATAATATTATTTGATAAAATGTCCGCTAATTGGGATGGCGAGTCAGGCTGGTAGTTATATAGTTATAGCTGTAAGAGATTCTCTAAGGAATTGACATAGAAAGTATCATTTCCAGCACAAACTTTTATAAACATCTCATCTTCGCCTCTCTGGACAGAGATATATTTTCTGGAGTTGAAATGACATTTTTTCCAGACAAAGTCAATGTGATCGAAATGTGATGTACTTATAGAGCACAAATTAATAATTTAGGTGGATTGAATCGTAATATGACTAAATTTCGATTCGAGTAAGCTTACAAAAGGTATTCTCTAAAAATTTAACTATGATTCGTGTCATTTCGTGAAGCAGCCATGCACATTGTACCGGCCACATTTTGAAACTCAATACTGTTTAAAGATTTGAATGAAGAGAATTCTTTTGATTTCAGCACATTTTTGATTCCCTGTGGCCTCAGCACGTGGCCAGAAGTGGCGGCCTCTGCAACTTCCATATACGTCATGCTGCCACCACGTGCAGGCCTTTGTTGGTGACTGTACAGGATCCTGCACAGGTTGGAAGCGTGTTGAAGGCAGCGAGAAAGCTTGGAGAATCTCTTGAGTAAACTCCATTTTTGAAAAAAAGGATTTCACCCTTTAGAGAGAGAGGATTTTCGCAAGAAATGGCAGGAGAGAATCAGGCGGAAAAGCACGGAAAATCAGGTCAACCACTCTCGCAATGTCAAGACAACACCGGCCGCACAAGATCAGTTAGCGGAGCTGGAAGACAAGTAAACAGTAGAAGTCATGTCCGCAGTTCCAGACCTATAAGTAATGTAAGACGCAACCGCATAAATCAAAGTGAAAGTGCACAAAAAGTTTTAAAATGTTTTTACACAAACTCGGATTCCGTTTTTAACAAAAAAAGTGAACTGTTAACTGTGATCGCAAACGAGTGTATAGACATTATTTGTATTACAGAAACACTCCCTAAAAATCACGGGGGGAAAATTGTACCTGTTGAATTCCAGCTGCCAGGTTTTGATTGTTTTCATAACTTAAATGAAGAGCAGTGCAGTAGAGGTGTAGCTCTGTGGGTTAGAACCTCCTATGGGGCCCAGCAAGTTAAGTTATCTGCAGAGCATCAATCAGCTAGAGAATCAGTGTGGTGTGAACTTACTCTGAAAGGCAAAGATAGCATTCTCATAGGGGTCATTTATAGATCATCTAACAGCTCCTCTGATAACAATAAAGTACTAAATAGTCTTTTACCGAGCATATCATTCAGCAGGTCGCATACGTTGATCGTTGGTGACTTTAACCATCCAGAAATAGACTGGGCAGATGAATCTTCACCAAGAGATGAGAATCACCCAGCATCCTTGTTCTCTCATTTTTAATGCAAAACATCACCAAGCCAACCCATTTTAGGGGTAAACAGACCCCAAATATTCTAGATCTTGTGTTTGCTTGTGAAGAATCAATGATAGATGAGCTTCGCCACGAGGCCCCGTTGGGTAAAAGCCACCACCAGTAATTGTTTTCCAGATTAAGTGTTGTGCAGGAAAAACGCTTCGGAAGCGTGAACGTTTGAACTTTGCGAAAGGCGACTATGATAAACTCCGTGAAGCGGTGAATGCGGCGAATATTTCGGACTGTATTAAGAGGCCGGTGGAGCGGCCGCCAGGCGCGTTAATCCCTATGAGGGTTCTTAACAATGAAGGCAACCAATAACTCTCCTTCTAAATAAGATACAAGTCTGAAATTTGGAATGGTGATCTGGCTAATTATTTCCAATTAAAGGACAGTAAGATATATTATGTAAACTATGTATTATCACTTTTATCACGAACAAAAATTTTAAACCATATGAAGATCGTAAAATGAGCGACTTTTTCCAGAGCGACTGTCTCTTATACACATCTAGATGTGTATAAGAGACAGGAGTACAATTTCGTAGAAAAATTAGTAGTATGACGCTCGCTGATTAAAAATGTAGAGGAGGGGGAGTGGAGGAGGGGAATGTGCAGCCAGACGTTAGAAGGCAGAGCCTGACCGAGAAATTTTAACCGCGTGAGGCCGTGTGGGCTCGATGCGGCGTTCAGCGACCGCTCCACCTGACTCTTAAGGACATGAATGTGGCTGATTCATGGTAGTTTCTCAAAGACACGGTTATGTCAGCAGTTGATACCTGCGTACCTAAGATTACGCTTGGTGGAGTCAAAAAGTCCCAGAAGATGAACTCTCTAAGGAACTTATTTGCCTCATGTTAAGGCTCAGCTAAAGACCAGAAAGAAGCATACAAGCGTTATTTACGAACTCGCAGCGAGTCTGATTATAACCTTTATGCAAGAACTCGAAATCAAGCTAAAAAAGTTTGTCGCACTGCAGTGAAAAACTTCGAAAAAATATTGCTAAAAATTCAAAAAAGAATCCGAAAGCGTTTTTTTGCACGCTAGTTCGAAGTGCAAGTCAAAGGACGGTATATCTGATTTGAAAGTAGACCAACGAAAGATTTCCTCTGATGAGGGCAAGGCAAACGTTCTTAATCAGTTCTTCAGCAGTGTATTCACAGATGAGGACTTGAACATTATTCCAGATATTGAGGAGCGCCCAGTCGGCTCGAAGTTAACATGTTTTGAAATACACGAAGAAGAGGTTCTCAAGCGCCTGGTAGCTCTAAATAACAACAAGTCAAGTGGACCAGACGGCTTCCATCCCAGATTGCTCAAAGAATTAGAAACCGTTCTGGCCGGCCCACTGACAGTATTCTTTCAAAAAACTTAGAACGAAGGAACTTTGCCGTCCGACTGGAAAGAAGCTCAATTAACACCATTGTTCTAAAAAGGTGACAAAAGCAGCCCCGGCAACTATCGCCCTTTCATTCTGATAAGTGTTGTTTGTAAGCTAATAGAATCTATAGAATCTGTTGTGAGGGATAGGATTATCGATCACTTGACTGCTCACCCTCTCCTATCAGATCCTGCCTTTTATTATCCTTTTATTGCCGGTAGATCCTGCACCACTAACTTATTATCTACGTTGAACGATTGGACTCGCCTGCTGGACGAAAGGGAGCCAGTGGATGCATTGTACCTCGATTTTGCTAAAGCATTAGACAGTGTTCCGCATGAGCGGCTGTTGCGTAAAGTGAAGTATTTGGGAATTGAGGGAAACGTACTCCAATGGATCACGGATTTTCTAGTAGGTAGACGACAACGTGTCAGTATTTATGGAACCGTGTCAGAAAGAATCGGCGACAGGCCACATCAGGACTACACTGCAGCGCCGAGATCACTATGTTATGTGTTATGTTATGCCTCTGGGACTGATTTCGAGTGTAGCGATTCTGGATCTTTCAGGGGATCACACAACATAACATAACATAGTGATGTCGACGCTAAGGAGTAGGCCTGGTGTGGCCTGTCGCCGTTTCTTGAACTTTTCGTGACTTGTTCACAGAAGATCTAAAATCGTGTCATTTGACCGGATCTTTTCAAGACTGACGATAGTTTGAAATAGCTACTAGACTTCCACCGGGTCCGATATGGTGCTAGGCATTTCAAGTCTGAACATATATTTTTCCATATTTTTATCCAGTCTTCTTGAACGCGTTCATACTCGGAGCGCCAACGATGTAATCAGGGAGGCTGTTCCACATGTCGGTGATTCGAAGCGAGAAGAAATGTTGTCGCGTGGACAAGATGCAGCGCAGTTTTTTTAGTTTAACGCCGTGGCCCCTGGTGTTGCTTCTTTTTTCAAATTCTAGTAATCCTTCGGGAACCTTGTATAAACCATGAGTATACTTGTATACTTCGCCCAAAGATCCCCACGCAGACGTCGATAACTGAGGCTTGGAAGCTTCAAATCTTTAATCTTTCTTCATTGGACTTACCCTTCAAGCCTGAAATTATCCGTGTAGCACGTCTATGAACATTCTCTATTAAATTTATTGTCCTTTTCAAATCTCGGCGACCACACAACGTTTCCAAACTCTAGATTCGGGCGCACGACAGCAACAAATAACTGCTTCATCGCTTCTGCATCTAGGAACTCGTAAGAGCGCCTGATTAGACCAAGAAGTTTGGTGGATGTATTAGCTTTCGTTTCAACATGCTTAGAAAATTTCAGCTCCTTGTCGACATAAAGTCCGAGATCTTTTTCCACACCAGTTTTTTCAATCATTACTCTCTCGTTGTAACCTTGTATTCTCATACTGCATTCTTGCTGTTCATCGTTCCTCCCGAGGTGAAGTACTTCACACTTGTCAGCATTAAATCGCAGCTGCCACTCATCAGCCCAGTTAACTAAACTGTTATTTGCCTCATCCTTCACAGTATTATAAACTTTTGTGTCGTCGGCATACATGGAGCACGCGCTGGACACTTCTTGTGGCAGATCGTTCATAAAAGCAACGAAGATAATAGGCCCAAGAACGCTTCCTTGTGGCACGCCACTGCGTACTGATGCCCAGTCTGACACGGTTCCGTTAATACTGACACGTTGTCGTCTACCTACTAGAAAGTCTCTGATTCATTGAGGTACGTTTCCCTCAATTTCCAAAGACTTCAATTTACGTAACAGCCGCTCATGCGGAACACTGTCAAATGCTTTGGCAAAATCGTTGCATGCCAGCAGGCGTCCAGCATGCAACGTCCAGCAGGCGAGCTCCCTTTCGTCCAGCAGGCGAGCCCAATCGTTCAACGTAGACAATAAGTTAATCAGGAATTTAAAAGCAAAGAAAATACCACAAAAATTCACCATATCTTTATAAGAGAAAACGTTTCGGAGTCCAGCTCCATCGTCAGTTCAAACCACAAAATTCTGTTCAGAAAAAGTTCAGATAGTGACGATCGCATAAGAACAGGTAGGGTATCCTTATACCTGAAAAAAGAGCCGATTCTAAAATTGTTAACCAGCAACACATGAAGATTTACATCCGGAAGATATTTGGCAAATAAAACTTTTAATTCCTTTGACATAGTCTCAGATGCGGGTCCAAAGTAGGGAAAAGAATTTTCTCTTATAAAGATATGGTGAATTTTTGTGGTATTTTCTTTGCTTTTAAATTCCTGGTTAACTTGCGATTCAAGCAAACAAGTGATTTTAAGACAATAAGTTAGTGGTGCAGGATCTACCGGTAATAAAACCATGTTGACAATCTGATAGGAGATGGTGCACCGTCAAGTGAGCGATAATCCTATCCCTCACAACAGATTCCATTACAAACAACACTTGTCAGACTGACAAGGGCGATAGTTACTTTGGTTACTTTTGTCACCTTTTTTGAACAAAGGTGTTACTTGAGCATCTTTCCAATTCTTACTTACGCGAAGACACCAGGACGATAATAATAGGCACCTGGTAACTCAAAGTGGCATCGTCCAGTAATGACACCGGGTACAAGGAGCTTATGACTCAGACCGGCGCAGTTTTTTGAGCAGCGGGGAGCTGAAAAATTCTTGATCTCCCAGCGCCCTGGTCGAGGTATAAGAAAGATGAATGAAATAGACGGGAAATTGAGGCAAAATGCGCGAATGCGAAAAGGTGTGAGAAATTCCACATTCCACGCAGTAAATTTGTATTAGGCTAAGGTTTAGTTATAAGATCTATTATTACTAATTTATTAGCTTAGAATTGTTGAATCCGCATCTTTTAACCTCTTCCGAAGAATAGTTATGTATCGAGTCTAAATAATGGGTTCTGCCGTTGGTCTTGGGATAGTCGTCATCATCAGTTATCGCTTGTATCGAATAATATTTGCCGCCAGTGACAGCCTTGAGTCGTAACGCCTGGACGCCATGTTTAAATCTCGATGTGATTGATTATTTGAAAGCTCAAAACTTTCGTGAGGATTGCCGATTCTGAACCGTTTGAACTTCCCTGCATCAACGTTGTAAAGGATAGAAATCGTTTGCCACTTTTATGTAATGTGAGGTGGTAATATTTGTTACGAAATAGTTTATGATTCTGAATGTTGTTTGTAATTTTAGCTTAGAGTTTGCCGGAAGAAATTGCGGAATGCTAAGGTTCGTTGATTATTGTTGCTTGGAAAGCCTGAGCGGAAGTATGTTCTGCGTCAGGATGTCAATTTGCAAAAATATATGCGAATGGATTTGATACGGATTGGATTTGTTATTATATATGCTTTATATGTATGTTAATGTTTGTTTGCTATCAGTTATTTATCTGTTTTTATTTGGCACTTTTAGGAAAGCCTCAAATGTTGAAACTGAATCTAGAATGTCAAGATTCAAAGCTTGAATTCAGGAAGCGCCTCAAGAGGAAAGCATGCAATGAAGTATAACGTTTATGTGTGATTATTCATTGTTATAAGCTTACATCACGTTCATCATTTGTTTGTCTGGAAGTGGAAAACAAAGCGTTTTAATTACCATGCATTAGTGACTAAACCAATACGATCATGAAGACAAGGTGCATGGTGGTTCAGACAGCCCCAAAATAAATGGTGACGTGACGCATGCAGCGACCTGTGATCGTAAAAGTGGTGTAGAAATATGTACCGCTTTAGTGTTGTCGTGGAATATATTGGTGCATTTATTTAGTTTTTTATGTGAAAATTACACGGAGGCCGTTCTTTTGCTCGGCTTGACCACCTAATTCAAAGTTTTTCCGCCCTGCCACGTGATTATTTCTTTGAGCGTGGGAATTGAATGTAGGAAGTGCAAATACCTTGCCATCAACTTCTAGGGAGTGTGATCGAGAAGAATTGAGTTTTTAAATAATGTGACAAATGTCAGGCATCGATTGCTTAAACTCTAGGCAATCGATGTGCGACATTTGTAATGTTCGCGACACATGGTAAATATTGTTGAGCCTAGAAGTAAAGAGTAGCTCAAGGTTCAGAAGAAGTTTTTAATAATGAACAATCGGGAGCTGTGCCAAAATTACGAGCAACTCACCAATTGAATAATCTAAGTGTGAAAGAGTGTAAAAAGAGTTTCGCAGGTGATGACGTGAAGTACTCTGTACGCGATATGGCGAGAAGAGCGGGCAGCGGGCAGAACAGCAGCTCATCGGACGAAGAGATTGTGCTCCGTAAGAGGAATAGGAACATCAAGAGGAAGAGGAACATCAAGAGGAAAAAGGATCATGTGAAACCCCAAGGTATGTTCGGAGAATGGATGAGCGTTCTTACAATATTGGATAGCCGCAAGGTGCTGCCATTAGAGAAGTTTGACGCAGACTCAAGGCAACATTTGAAGACATACCTGCGACGCTTTGCAACCTTTTGTGAGAACAAGTAGCGAGGCGATAGCGATCAATGGATTGGTCAGCTGGAGTTGAATTTGAAGTGCGAGATACTTGAAGCAAAGTGCGAGATACTTGAAGCATTCAAATTCAATAAAAGAAGTGGACGACTCCTACAACGACGTCGAGAAGAAATTATGTGGCGGTGAAGACATGAAAGAGCTTCGCCGCGAGAAGATTGAAAGGAACTTCACTAGAGCTTGTTGGGTGATTGAGGAGCCAAAACATCTTTTCTGTATTTTCTGTAACAGCGCCTGGAGCGCTCGTACAGACTAGCTTATCCGCGATGCAAGGTGAACTTAAGCAAGACGTTGATGAGCAAATTCACGAACTGTGTTCCAAATGACTTCAAAAAAATTTTGAAATCATGAAAATTGAGCTAACATCATGAAAGGAGAGAGTCTTACGTAGGAATCTGTAATGAAATGTACCCGTCATTTTGATGTAGAGAATGCCAGGGAAACTAGAAACAGCGAAACGGTGCTGTAATGTCTGTTAACCTGAATCAGATGGAGAAAAGCGATGCATGCGTTCAGGTCTCGGATTTGTTCCCCAGTAGCTAGTGGGAACCAAAACGCATGCCAGTTTCGTAGTCTTGAGAAATCGCAGAGCCCACCCTCGTATGGAGAGGCACTCCGACATCATGCTGGTACAACTTATGCTACGGAACGTTACGATACGTCTTGCAGACACTGCGGACACTATACTAGAGAATGTAGAAATTTGAGAGTCGAGTGTTTTATCTGTGGATCTTCAGAGCTGTATATCCGACAGAGCCCTGCTTACAGACCTCATGCATGAGCCGGTAGAGAGAACGTGAACCAGGCTTGAGGGCGGTTTCCCATTACTGGACAATCCGGGATCTTTCTCAACCACTTGTCCAGTCGTCTCTTGAATGTTGCATGGGTGAACTCCCCTCCTCTCAGCGCTTTTGGCAAGGCATTAAAGATCCTCGTTCCTACCACAGACAGTGATCCCTCACGAAGAGTCAATACTCTGGCCGCGGCTTGGTTATTAAATGGGGGAACCCTGCGGCCTGCACAGCCTCCCTCTCCTTTCATTGTAACGTGTCACTATTCTGGAGGTCTCACTCTCAAAGTAGGGAGCCAGTCCGGTTATCATCTTCCAAGTGTACAGTATGATATACCTTTCTCTTCTCACCAGTGAGTACAGTCACATGTGTTTCAGCCTTCCTCAGTAATTCAGGTTCAGCTCCCACATGCCGCTGATCCTGTACGTGAAGGTCCTCTGCACTGCCTCCAGTTTCCGCACCGCACCCGCATTGAGTGGCGACCAAAGTTGGCAGCAATACTCAAGATTGGGGAGCACGAAGGCTCTGAAGAGTGTAATCATTGGTGCTGGTTCTCTCGTTCGAAATGTCCGCAAAATCCACCCCTTCCGTTGCCGGCTGCGCGCGACTATTTCCTCGATATGGGCATCGAACGTGGCTTCAGTGCTCATCAACATTCCGAGATTTCGAACTAGTTGCTTCTCCTCAATTTCTGTGCCATCTGATGCCAAGTAGCGATGTGGCATCCCGATCTCTGTGCGGACTCTGTATCTCATTACTTCGAACTTGGTGCCGTTGAACTGCATATTGTTCACTAGGGCCCAATCGTAGATTGACGATAGATCATCCTGCAATGTGGAGTGTATCCTTTACGTGGAGTGTAAGTGGTGGAGTGGAGTGTAAGTGGTACAGTGGAGTGTAAGTGGTACAGTGGAGTGTAAGTGATACAGTGGAGTGTAAGTGATACAGTGGAGTGTAAGTGATACAGTCTAGTGTAAGTGGTACGGTGGAGTGTAAGTGATCCAGTGGAGTGTAAGTGGTACAGTGTAGTGTAAGTTGTGGAGTGGAGTGTAAGTGATACAGTCTCGTGTAAGTGGTACAGTGGAATATAAGTGGTGTAGTGGAGTATAAGTGGTACAGTGGAGTGACATTATGACCTTATGATGAGTTTAAGACTTCTCAGTCCGCGGCCAAGCTGATGCGCCCGCCTTCGGCGTCCTCCGTCTCCGAGGCGTCGATAGGCTGGTCACCCCGCCTTCGGGTCCCGGATGTAACGTTGGACGTGTTCCGTCTGTTTGCCCTCCTTCGGGCCAGCTCATGCAAGTTGCTGTTGCTTGTCACTTGCTGAGGGTAGTTTCCCATAACTGGACAATCTGGGATCTTCAGAAACTTATCCAGTTGTCTCTTGAAAGTCGCAAGGGTAAACTCCCCTCCTCTCAGCGCCTTTGGGAAGGCGTTAAACAGCCATGGTTTTACCACAGACAGTATAGTGATCCCTCACGAATAGTCTGTACCCTGGCTGCAGCACGGTTATTGAATGGGGGAATCCTGCACACTCTCCCCTCCTTTCGTTGTAATACTTCACAATTTTGGAAGTCTCGCATTCAAAGTTGGGAGCCAGTCCAGTTATCATCTTCCAAGTGTACAGTATGATATACCTCTCTCATCTCATTTCCAGTGAGTAGAGTACCAGGTGTTTCAGCCTTGCCGCTGATTCTCTACGTCTACGTGAATACGTGAAGGTCTGTAGCGGTCCAGTTTAATATTTAAGATTTTGTATTATTAAATAAAAAATTTAGAAATTTAGAATTAGATTTAATTGTAATATTAAGATTTGTTTATATCTGAACGTAACCGCAGCTGAATACGACAATAGCCAACTTCATTCCAGCTTTTAGTATTTTTGATACATTGCACTAGAACCTCTTATTAGAGTAAGTACTAATGTGTTGCAACAGTCATCCTGTACTAATTACTTTGTTTAATAGATAATTTGATTTATACTGTTTATAATCGTTTTCTATGTATTTGTATTTATGTAACTTGTAACAATCTGTTATTTATACAGGGTTCTATACTGAGACCAGAAAAAGTGTCTATTATTTCCCTCAATCCTGATCGTGTGATGCTTTAGGTCCGCAGCATTGCCTTCAGTTTTCGCACCGTACCCGCCTTGAGCGGCGCCCAAAACTGACAGCAGTATTCAAGATTGGGGAGCACCAGGGCGCTGATTACATTGAAGAGGGTAATCATTGGCGCTGCTTCTCTTGTTCGAAATGTCCGCCAGATCCACCGTATCCTTTGTCTGCATTGCGCAACTATTTCTTCGATGTGGTCATCGAATTAACGTGGCTGCTTGCAGTACTCATCAACACTCCGAGATCTCGAACAAGTTGCTTCTCTTCAATTTCTGTGCCATCCGATGCCAAATTTAGCGATGTGACATCCCGGTGTCTGTGCCAACTCTGTATCTCTTTACTTTGAACTTGGTGCCGTTGAATTGCATATTATTCACTAGGGCCCAATCATAGATTGTCGACACGTCATTCTGTTACCTCTTGCAGGCTAGGTTCTCTGTCATCTTCATCAGCACTTGTATAGTCCGCAAATGACGATATATGTAGATGGGTGGGTAAGTTCCGAGTTGAAATCGGCGATGAGGATGAGGATCGGTCCCAGCACCGAGCTTTGTGGCACTCTGCTTTTCACTTTCGCTTCTCTCGATTTCAAGTTTCCAATTGCGACAGCTTGTACTCTATTTGTAAGGAAGTTGTGGATCCAACCTAACAGTTTCCCTCCTACCCCTAACAGTCTCAGCTTTCTGTAAAGCACCCCATGGTCAACTTTGTCAAAAGCTTAGGCAAAGTCCAGGTATGCTACATCCACGCCAGTTGTTTTTACAGTTGTTATCATAATTTATTCCTCGTAACTCAAACTTGTCTTACACAGTTATAATTTACTCAAAGAGAATAAAAAAGAGCCAACTAACAACAAAAGATCCTGGAACTCTCTGGCCCAAGTCGCTGGACGGGTTCCGTGCTGCATGTGCCGCGCCGCTCCATTGCCGCAAGCAGTCTCCGGAGCAGCTACCTAGCGTCAGGGCGCGTCTATCCGTCGGGCTAGAGCAAGATTCTCAACTTAAACTCAGGCAAATCCGAGTTTAAACAGATTACAGATCACTGTTGAAAAAAGTCGTAGAAGAAAATTTGATAGTGGCTAACATTTACAAGTTGTCCCGCGTTTGAATAATAATGACCGAGCCAGTTATTTGGTGCTCGCCCTATCGAACCCAGAGTGATTGAAGTATTTTATAACACTTATTTTTAACTGTTGTTCTTTGTTTATTTGTTTGTCTGCTACAAACCGCACACTTCTTCTTGTCCAATCGTTCTGAAATTTTGCACACGTGCGTGAAGTCGGAGAAAATGCAATTAATCAATTGACAGAATAAATAATTTCGAAAATTTAAATGTTTTCTATCTATTGAAAAAAAATTATTTTTTTAATATTAAAAAAAAAAATTAGAAATTCATTGTACCTGTGTAACAGCGGAAACACTGGATTCTTAAGAAGTATTGTCCTTAAAAAGAAAGTTTTAAACGCATATAATTATCTTGATGTGCGACATTATCCGAATTATGCGAGTAGTGAAATGTTTCGGAGCTATAATTGCCTGGCATTGTAAAAATTAAGAAGGTCATAGGATTATCAACTGGAAAATTGATTTCCACCAGTGTGTTTAACTGCGTTTTGATAAATACGACAAAACTAGGTCTTCGTTTTTATATTTTAGACCAGTTATTGTTGTAGTCATTTTTTAACAAATTTGACCTCTGCGGTGCTAACGAATTAAGGAATGGAATAATCATATTACAGAATTTAGAAAGTTGCTGTGAATTGTATTAAAGAGAAGGTAAAGAAAAACGTCTTGTGTATCAGTCGCTCGTTCAAAAACAAAGAACCAAAATTACTCTCTGATGAAGTTGAGTTATCGTGAATACAAAGGCTTAACGTTGTTATTTGATTTTTCTATGAAAAATATACAATAGGAAGGACACAGTGCAAGAATTGAGAATTCTAATAACAAGAAGATTTTATTCAGGTATTAATAAGGTTCATGGAGAAAACTAAATTTAATCCCCATAATTCTTTGAAAAAGCTGATGAATATATTTCACATTTTCTCCACAGAGCACGAAAAGTGTAGTTGCTGAAACGGTTCAGAGCCTTTATACTCGTCTAAGCAGTGACGAGGTGCCAAGTTCGCAACTACTCGTCGTTCAGACTTTTTCTCCGCGGTTGTTTTCACAGATTTCAGTGCAGTTTCAACGAAAATGTGGTTTTAGAGTATAATTTTACTTCAATTTTAGGACCACTGCTTGCAACGCTCGTTGGACCAAAAATTTCTATGCCGATTTCCGGATCAGTGCACAAATATAATACTCAAGATCCTACAGTCCGTTAAATACTTTCCGTCGAACATTCATATCCAGAACAAATATTTTACTACATGTTGCTGAACTAGAGTTTGCTTGTCTCCGTCAGCAATGGGCTTCCCAGTAAAGGCCTATCAGCTCTTTTTGACTGCCGCAGCACTAATGTGTTCCACGACCGCAGAATCACGAGAATCTTGTGGACTTCACACACGGCTTCCGACCAGCAGCGTTCAATACAAAGTGGCTGAAAGTTGTACTTCACCATGCGAGGTTTGGAGCAGTTACGGAACATGCATGGTTGACCCGACGTGTTTCTTCAAGTTAACTCTTGCTTTAGTTCAACCGGCTGATTACGAGTACGTTCTGGACTTGATAAATGTTCAGAATCCTACCGATATTGAAAAGAGAATGAAACAAGTTCCTGCGATTGTAAAACATAGAGCATCAAAAGAAATTGATGATTTATTCGAAAAATTAACAGAAATCTACGTCAGTGGGACCAATTACGAAGCCAAAATAGTCCAATCGGAAGACCAAATTTCATCCAACAGTCCCGCTTTTAACTTCGACGTCCCAGCTGATGGAAACAATAAGACTTGCTCTGAACCCTGTGTTGTTCTTGACAAGAAAAAGTGTAGACTAAACTTCTTGTGCTATTTCATGTTGGAAATAAAAAAGCTTATTCAACAGAACTATCCACTGAGCTACCTGCTTGATTTATCCTCACTAGATGATGAACTTCTCAGGTTTGATCACGATGCGGTGTTGTCGGAGCTCATAGAAACTTTAAAGATTGTAAAAATACAACTCAGGACTTTTCTCGTGTTCACTTACCGCACCTTCAACGTGATGGTGGACATCAATAACCGCAACATTGATCTCATTTCGAGCTACATGAAACTGCGTGCATTGAGCCAAACTAGTAACGCTGAATCATGTACCTCCAACGACTACTTGTCTCTGATCCACCGGCCACAGAAATTAAAATGTTTCGAGGAGTCATTGTTATTCATAGAAGACACTATGCAAAAGCCGCAACTCAGTTTTGGACCAGATGGAGGAGGCACCGGTGGAGGAGGCATCGCTGGAGGAGGCTTCGGTGGAGGAGGCTTCAGTTCAGCAGGCTTCGGTGGAGGAGGCTTCAGTTCAGCAGGCTTCGGTGGAGGAGGCGGATTCATCAACCCAGGGTCGAATTGCCCCACTGACTGCCAGAAGCGAGACAGGAACAACGATTGCATCAGTGATGTTCAATGCTTCGCGAGAAAATACAATTTTTAATATAAAAATTTCCATTAAAAATAGCACTATGACCTCAAAATTCTGATTCATGTCTCAACTAGGGCCTTGCGCGTTAATACACATATCTTTAATTTGTATTGAAAATTTAAAAAACAAACAGGTCACCGGTATTTAAAAAACAAAACAGGTCACCGGTATTTACCCGACTCCCTTGCAAGTTTTCTCTATGACGGCTCAGAAAAATACCACAAAACAAGTCATCAATCTCTACTTAAGTAAACTCATTAGCGATATAGTAATTGGATCCTTCTTCTGCGTATTATTTCTATTCCATTTCTAATTAATTTAGAAGCTCAAGAGCCCGACGTGATCGAAGGGTTACATATTGAATTTACAGCACCTTTGATAAGTTCTAAGTTCAATTACACTAAAAAACTTGACGCATTATTCAGTAGCAACATGCAGTGCAGCTGTCAAGATTCATCATACAGATGATCGAGTGAACCAAATTTTCCAGGTCCACGTTATTGTTTAAAATTATTTGGAATAAATCCTTTTCGGGTGGATACGATAGGCGGAGTGTAGCTGATTTGGTGCACATAAATACGTATTGTGGATGACCTTCCGCCTATAGTGTTCGTGGCATCTATAGATGAAAATAATTCACTATAATTATCAATGTATATTCCAATGTGGACCATTAAATAATGTTATGATACATATTAATAATTTCATCTACCGTACTGGGTTGAAATGGCTGGCGATAGTAAGTAGTCGTGATATTCCAGCAGTTTCTTTCTTTCTTTCAGGAAAATATTTCCAGCAGTACTTCACGTTCAGGTTTTATTTTTTGCTAAACTGAAATTAGAGAAAAGAATGGATACATTTTTGTTTCGAGACTTATAGACCGTTGTAGAGGTTGTCTTGATCTAATAATAATTCAAATGGTCTTCAAGATCTATTTCATCCTTTTGGGGATATACAGAATTGTTGCTGTTTTTGCTACGTGAATAAAGCACATAGGTAATGCTAACCATTTTATATTATAATATTGAAAATATCGGTGTTGCGAAGTAGAGAAGGGACTGAACTATGTTAAGCAATTATTGGCAGGATGTGACTTGACCGCAAAGTTAGGGAAGAAAATCGTGAGACCGAGGGTTTGTTTATAGTTTGGAATGGCGAGGCTATCAAAGGGAACCCTTATGGAACTCAAAACCGTCGCGGCGTCACTTCGAGGGGATAGGCTTAAACGAGGGCGACACCAGCGTATAAAAGGGCCCTAAAATTCGCGCCAAAGGTGACCTACGGAGGTGACCGTCACGCGAGTACGGTCTGCAGTATGCGGACGTTGTGAGGGCTCCGGCCGTGAGGCCCGCGGTTTCACCGTTTTTGAACACTGACGGTCGCAAGAAACCTAGACTTTTCGAGGCAGCTATGATTTCTGTGAGCGCGTCTTAAATCTACAACGTACAGTCGACATCAACGCTACGACTGCTACTCGGCCGTGAGGCGCGACTCAGCCGTAAGCCAATGCGGGAGGGCCGCGAGTTGTACAACGATTAAAAACGCCCGCCATCAGAAGATTCAAGTTTTCAAGTAACGAGCAACAATTATCTTCGGTACGGTCACAGTTCTCATTAGAAGAAACGATAAGGGCACAGTCATCAACCGAAGAGCGGTCGTCATAAATTCTACGGTTAGGCTGGCCGTGAGACATCTATATCAGCGAGACACGACGGTTATGAAGAAAGAGGAACTGTGAAAGAATTCGCTGGAATACAGCAGCGGCTTCGTCCACTCAAAGGAACTGCAACGGATCAACGTCTCTATTAAATAGAGCTATTCGAGTGATTTAAACTGATTGATTTTCAATTTTGATTGTGTTTGGACTTTCTTTTTCATGTGGTAGAGATTGATGTCAACGTAGAATGTGAACTGGAGTTTCCCAATTTAATATGAAATATATCAGTGTTTCATTAGAACCCTCTTTGTACCATTTTTGCCGTAACCTATTCATGCGAGACCTGACAGAATTAAAGCAATTGACGATCGAGCGATAAAATCCATAATGTACGGTCAACATCGAAAAGTAAATTTCTATATAAAAACCTTAAGAAAAACTCCTTCATTAATCATTCGCACACGCATTCCTCTAATTCGCTAGCGTGCGCGTGTGGATCTCACTCACAGGTGCCGCTACAACGTCTTGAAGTAGCTTACGATGTGAACAGTATGAGGGCGTTTTACGCCCCCCGGGGAATTGAGGTAATTCAAGAATACCTTTTGCCAAGAACACGCCATGAAAAATAGCGTTTGAGTCTCTGAAAATTAAACGAGAAAATTATTAGCACATGTATTCCCTGGCATGCGATGGATCTTTTACGAAAAATCACAATACATTCGTACCCTCATAATATGGAACTCTCCTGTGATTAAAGGAACCCATTAAATGTCAATGAATTATTGAGATGAGTTAAATCTTATAAATGTCAAACATTGCATAGGTCAGCCCTCGGGTCAACAAATATGCGATGCGGATATACGCAAGAGTGCACAGTGATCTCCTTGCTTAATGATAAATTAAGAGTTTCAAAGCTATTTAAATACAAATGCAACTCTTTCACATTAGCTGTCTCGCTTACATACAAAGACTGGAGGCAAATGAAAGCAATTTTGTTAGCCAGTCAGCACAACACCACCAAGTTTAATAAAGTAACCGGTAAGAAAAGTCTTATCCTATATGTAGTCTATGGACATCGTTAACCTCATGATTACATCGTGAATTTTTTACCACAACACTGGAAGTTGCTCGGTATTGTGCTAACTGCGCACACTGGACAGCGCATGCGTGACAACTTTTTATTTGAATCGTTCTAGAAGAAACAGATTGATGACCAATAGATGAAACATCGACAAGGTTTATTATTCAATAAGCCATATATGGACGCTTTGAAACATCTTCGGAGCTCCCAAGTTTACCTCTATGTTACGCGAACATCTTCAACGGGCCAAACTTGAGTGACAAGTACTATAAACTCTAGGCCAGCAGACCGCGCAGAGCTCTGCGTGTTGCAGTTATAGCAGAGAAGTCCACTCCTGTGTAGACTTGCAAACCTTCACATTGGTGAGGATGTGAGCTCTGACCAGCATTGTTACGGAGGCAAGCATGTCCTGGGCGTACCGAAATACCTATCTGCCATTCACCAGGTTCGTCTTATTCTCGCAGTTAAACACAAATGGTAGAATAAAATCGATCGTTAATAAAAATTTAATTCAAACAACGAGAAAGAAAGTTCAGATTGCGGAGGTATTTCTGCATGAGACAAATAACCTATTACATATTACACTAATAAATCATTTCTAATACACACGATAAAGCCTACGAAGAATTATTCGCATTCAAATCTATATGCAGATTTACTTCGCGCTATAAATTCCAGGTCATATTACAAAAAACAACGGAGTCAGTTATATAACCTAAAATATGAAAGTTAAACAAAGAACACAACTGTTCATTGTGCTGGTGCAGACCGAATGGTGGCGACTATATATTCCGCATATCAGGCGCAATCCGGTAACGTCGCGCGAACGTACTATTCATTTTGGTTCAAATGCTTCTATATAAAAGGTACATATGAAAACCACATTTCCTTCATAACATCAGATCTGATTTTTTCGCTTTAAATGATATGTTATTATTTTGCTCAACAATGAACCATTCAATTAGATGTGCTCATCTGACGAAGCGTGAAGCCATGCATTGAGTTTTATCCGCCCGCTGTCACGACGTGAGTTCTTGGCGGGGCTACTTACCGAAATGACAACGAAACTGACAAGTAATATTCTATGATTAAACGAGCGACCTGATTATACTTCTATTATTGTGGTCGATCACGACGAGAAATATTTCGAACTCTGTGGTTTTGTATCGTTTTGCCAGTTCAGTCAAAACGATATGTTTTGCAGGAGCCATCATCGACATGATGTCAGGTAAGACATTCCCGGTGACGTTGCTGCAATGTATTTATTTCATATTTTCCAGGTGTAATTTAAGTTCATATCAAAATTCTTTTCATTCACTCAAATTTCAGAGAGTATAATTTTGTGTTGGATTGTAGAAAACTTTCACAATATTCCGTTCTGTCACACTATCTTTGCCTTGGAATGTAGAGGCAGTGAGTGAACAAAAAAATTGTTTCCTCGCTCCTGTAATTTGGTTAAGCAAATATTGAGGTAGCCAAGGGCTTTGTTCTTGTGTTGGCCAATTGAAGGGATCTGACAATTTTAGTCGCATTCCAAACAAGAGGCACAAGTCTCTGGGAGTGACTGCAGTGGTGGTACAAACGGAAGTTCCGCGTCACAATCGAAAGCTCAATTAATCATGTCTGGAATAAATCTCCGCCAAATTAGGGGACGGGCGAAGGATGGCTGACCGTGAACCGGTGCCGGCAAAGCTAAAACTTCAAAGCTGCCGAGATCAGTGATGGCGGGATTAAAATAGACCACAATCAAGTCGCTAGTTTCGCGATGTTTGCAAACGTGCATTCTTATTCGTAAATAATATCGGTTAGTTCAATTTATTACTTGAACTGTTATAAGTGAATGGACAGACATTATCGTAATTCTATACAAATGTTTCTCTCCTGGTCTCCCGTTTCATCAAACGCAAAGTTGCTTTGATGCGAGGCAGTTTTGTTTTTGCTTAGCTAATTAACTGCCGAGAAAAAAAAAAACGGTACGCTGTAATTCAGCAATTAATGGTTATATATCCGACATGAAATAACACTGGCATTGATTTTGATTTGAATTCTCGTATGAAAAATGTAACTTGCTTGTATGTATTCCCCAATTTACAGACACCATAAAAGTAATCCATGTTGTAGAGCTCACCGTGCACCTCAACAGATGCAGGCGGCAGGCGAATGCGTTCGTCTGCAGGTCGCTGGACTGTTGACCTGCGTCCTGCAGCCGCGGTAATCATTATATTAATTACGTAAAGTTGAGGCAAAAGTATCCTATTTATTACTGGTATCTCACGTATGTCATTCAACTATTTTATTGTTATAATAAGGTTTTCCGAATGAATTATACTCCACCAACAGCAGTTTTCATGTGAGTTGATTTATTCTGCAATTTTTCTCTTTAAGAATATATCAATTTATAAAATATAAGCATATTTTAGAGGTTTCAATATAAAAATATTTGCTTCCTCCATCTCACGTGCCACTGCACACGTTACATGAAAAGGACGCACATGAAATGTACTTTAGATATCGTGGAAAAAACATTTTCACACTCGCTCCGAGCCCCCGATATCCAGGAATTGTTGGCTATTTAACGAGCATTCCAGCATTTGCGTTATCCGGTGAAGCGGACGGCCAGCCAGTGAAGCCGCCACATAAAGTCACTGGTCCGTGCATTAGGCTTCCCTGAATTGCCAAGTTTGAATTTACGAACGTGCAACTATGTCTAGGAGAGCACGGAGCGCAGCTACTATAATGCCTTCGTACGTTGAACAGTACGAAGATATCTCAGAAAACTCACTTGAATCCGTCTGTTACAAAACATGCGTTCAATATGAGTAGATTTTTATAGTTACTTACTCTGATACCTGCAATAAAATGTACCTTGAATCCCAATATTTCAGATATTTCTGTCCTATGCTATCCGAAGGTCAAATCAGATTGCATTCTTCCATTTAATTCTCCATTCTCCGCCTCCATTTCTCCAATTTAAATTATTGAAGCAATACCTACAAGGTTGAAGATTAAATTTATAAATTTAGAGCAATAGTCACTCCGTTGTCATGCAGTTTACCCAGCCACGTACGTCTTCAGCTCCCGGAAGCAGGCGTGTCGAAGAAACATGTCAGTTAAATCATGCAACTGAAAGGTCACATCAGACGAGCCTAACAGTTACATCACAAGTAATGATGCTACGAAGTGCCAACGCACTCAAACAAGGCCAGTGCAAGAAGCGAACTGCTGTTTGATCTATTTTATCGAATGTAAGAGGCGTCAAAAAGACTGCCGGCTTCGAAGGATGACAGAGGCCGTTTTTTTCTGAGTCTCTTCAATTGAGAGATGAAAGGTAGGGTAGTGCAATGGTAGGTACTCCTGTAGGACCCCTAAGGAATAACTCTCTGATTGTCAATTGACTTCTCATTCGTCCAAACCCGTTGAATTCGGCTGCACACTTGGAAAAATGAGGCTTATATTGTAAGTAATATAATGTGTGATACTTTGTATTCGCTGTGAAACTACTCGTGTCGTTCCTGTTCATCGCTTAGATGTTTTTTGCTTTAAGATGGAAATTCATCTCTATATTAAATTGGAGAATTATTCCTGAATGGGTATAAAATATTATTAAATTCAATGAAGTATTTAATTTAATAATATTGAAAATTCAATATTATTAAAATCAATGGATTCAATGGATCTAAAATGAATTTTCATGCTTTTTTATCCACTCTTTTAAGTCTTTATCACCATATTACATAGGATAATATTACCATATTACATCAGGATTGTTTAATAAGAGCAGCACGTTGCTGATAGGTCGAGTCTGACAACTATTCTCACAACAAATTATTCTCACCATACAAGGACGATCCATCCTGCGAGGGCGATTAAGCGCTTGCGGCGACACGGGCACGTCAAAACTAAGTTATTTCTGCCCAGTAATTCATGACAAGAAAACCAGCTGTTGCGTTGGCCCAGGTGGTGTGATGGACAGCTGCGGGTGACGGGTTACAGGCGCCCTACGTGGGCCCGGTGGTGCGCAGGACAGCTGCGGGTGACGGGTTACAGGCGCCCTGCGTGGGCTGCGGGTGACGGGCTACAGGCGCCCTGCGTGGGCCCGGTGGTGTGAAGGACAGCCGCGGGTGACGGGTTACAGGCGCCCATGGGACAGTGATGGCCCATGTCGACGTTGTTACGAGGAAGCTGGCGCTGGACGGCCTAGAAATGAAGGCTGGAGCTCCGCATTAGGTAGTTTCAGAGGCCGAGTTTCAGCTCCTCGTTACGGCGCACGTCTTTTGTTTTTCTTCTTTGAAGTTTGGGAACTTTTGGTGGACGCTCGGCGCCGAAACTGAAATAAATCCTCTATATAATGAGGTTTATCATGTCTTTTTAGCCATAAAACCATTTTAATAACTCAGATGAAATTCAAATCAGGGACAAACAACTAACAAATATCATCCATTATCGTCGGTGAAAATCGCTTCAATTCCTTTTCTAATTTGTTTTTGTCTCCGGAGATTCACTCAAAATGGCAATTTTAAATAGAACGGATTCACACACGTGAGCGGACTAGTATTACTCACATGTATATAAAGTTTATGGAAGTAAATTTTTGCGTTTGGACTTACCACTGATATTTAGCATTTGCCTA
The DNA here is from genome assembly GCF_000764305.2 of Hyalella azteca. NCBI lineage: Eukaryota > Metazoa > Arthropoda > Malacostraca > Amphipoda > Hyalellidae > Hyalella > Hyalella azteca. The sequence goes on along the minus strand of NW_025939861.1, from coordinate 31,307 downwards.
GGCAGACGAAAAATAATAAAATAGCAATATGGGAGCACACAAATAATGTAAAGAATATTTGTTGTCCAACATAACTTCAATTTATGGTTGTAAGTAGAGAACGTCCACGAAGCTCTTAGATGGTAGTGCAATAAGGAGCTAAATCATCACTGCGATAGCAATCGGAAGATTCAGTTAAATTTTAAGGCGACTACGAAAAACCAGCGATATAAAATGTGAGCAAAAGGCAGGTTGTGGGCGTCCCGAACACGCGTGATTGTTCTTAGTCACACACACGTGAATGTAGGATTAGAGCTACCATTAAAAATTAAGCTACCATTATATTATTGAGCTACCATTATATTAATAGCACCTCATTTGATGACGGTGGCTAAAGGTTCTGCCAATAAACAGCATTATTCAGCAGGTCGCCAACTGAGATAGCGCTGAGAAGACATTCTCTGATAGCTCAATATACACAATTAATGTGTCAAAATAAACGTGTTACTGCTGAAAATCACGTGTTATCAGGGACACGTGCTATCAACAGAAACACAAGTTCGTTTCGTAGTTTCAATAAATATTTATGTTATTGTTTTGCTGAAACCGTTATCAACAGAAAAAGTTTCTTGGTTACTTTTATCGAATTTGATATGAGCCATTGTGTAGATTATTCTAAACAACTGAAGAACGTCCTTAATTCTCTCGGGGGCGTTAGAGCGATCGCTGATGCGGTGGCACAATGAAACAGTCGTGGCAGCGCTCATTCTGCAGGCTTCTTACCTTTACGCTTCATCGAAGCTGTTTACGATTTCCATAGTTAATTATGTGCATTTATACGGTGCTATCGTCTCAGCCAAAACAAAAGCACATGATTATTCGTTTTGAATAATTAAAAAATTTTTCTTTCAATTCGACTATGTCGTAATTATCACTTGTCTGCGTGCTTACGATTCACAATCAAAAACCTCTGCAATGATTCCCTAGATTTAATGATTCCTCTCGATCATCATTTAATCCCACATTTTTCATATTCTTCTCTCTAAACATTCCCGTTATGTAATCATCGCCAGTTTTTTAGTTACACTACACTAATTTGCTTGACTACCTTCGATTATTTCACTAACAACTTGCATTTACTTCTACTATTCGTATTCTCTATTCTCACCTCACTAATTTGCACTCTTCGTCATCACCTGCATTATCCACTCCCTCGCCATTCATTCATTCTGTCACCACGCCATTCAATTAATTCATACTCCGGTTTATCGTAGCCGCATTCATTCTTTATCATGCCGCACTCATTCATTAAATTAATGACACTTATTTCTATCCATCTATGAGCTCATTTATGCCCCACATCGCCAATTTTTCGATATTTTTCTCCCCTAACTACATTTAGCTTTGACTAGAACGGTAATAATTATATATTTCATTCGCCATAAATTTTATTCACACTAAATCTTTATTATCCCTACTATGCTCATTCCCCTCATTACCCTTGTGACCTTATGATGAGTTTAGGACGTCGTAGTCCAAGGTCACGCTGATGCGCCGCCTTCGAAAAGAAAAGAGAATACCCGCACTTAGTGTATTCTCTTTTCTTGCCCTATTATTCTTTGCGCGCCATTATCTCATTTTTGAAACTCCCCTCGCTTATTCCCTTAATTTAAACACCTATAGCTTTCTCCCAAAGGCTTGCATTATACATGAGTGACTCCCACTATACTGCTCGCCTTCGCCACACTCATCTATAAATACTTTCAATAATTCACTCTGAACTTATCCCTTCTTTTCCTAGCACACATTCATTCATTGCTAACACGAAATATTACACGTCGCTTTGTCACCATCTTCATTCTACTAAGTTTTGTTCACAAACTTCCACAAACAATCCTTCCTTTGACTTCATTCAATCATGAACTTCACTGCAGTCAGTCTTCATCCTCATTTAATTTATTTCTGAATTGCACTACATATTACATTACAAAACTACGCCGATAATTTGTCCTCATTACACTTAAATCTTACCCGTACCCAAAAAACTGTCTTAAAACGTCCTAGCGAATTGATTATCCTGGCCATTTTCGTTCTTACTCAAAACGTCATCTCATTGAACGAAAGAAATAAACCTATTCTTCACCATGACGTTACATTTAGGCTAACTACTGTCATATAAATTCTATGTTTCTACGTTGTCACTAATTTTTTCCAACCTCGCATTCACTCATTCGACTTTTTGTGCACCGCCACACTGCGATACTACGTACACTACACTCATTATTTAATCACCAATTTCTGAGTATAATCACAATAACATGCCACCCATTCCATTTTACTTAGTTTGTTTAGATTTCACATTCCTCACACTTATATTTAACCTCAGCCTTCTCACTTTTTAATGTCACCATTTTTTTTAAACTCGCCGCATGAGTTCTCTTCCTACAGTCATCTTCTAAACCGCTATAATATACTGGACGCCCGATTTATTCTGAATTCTCTGTCTGTAAGATCCTCCTTCTTGTCAAAATGCAGTTTTGTTTTGAAGTATCTCCCACTCTATTCGAAAAGCCACGTTTGAATAATTTTTTTAACGTTTATATAGCCGTCCGAATACCGTGAAGGAAATTGGACGGCAAACTGTATCTGACTACATCAGCAAAAAAAACTGCACCTTCGTAGGAACTCTTAAGTGCAATCTCGACTTGTGATGGAACGCGAGTGTACGATCTGCGCGCCAATCTCAGGCGCCGGTTGGAAATTGTACTTAAAAAAAATCTTCATTCAAATTCAGCTTCAAAAAATGAGATGTGCGCTCACGACAGCATCAAATTGGAACTATAGCTACCACGATAATCATTTTTGATGTTTTGCGTGGGATGTAATGCATCAAATCAGAATCAGAGCATCAAACAAATCAGAATCAAATTGCAGTCAAATGCGTCTTTAAAATTCCATTTTCCGATTCTCGCATTGAAGCTGCTTTGCAAAGGGAATACGAAGAATGGTGCAGTGCATTGCACAATAGATATGAAAAAAATTGAGTAGGCTCAGTTGGATGACAATAGGTTCCTGCACTCATCATGGCAAGCCTTTGAACCTCATCTAATTGCATGGATATTCTTATAGACTTCATCGGTTTCTGAGAGTTTTAATGGATGCAGCTACATAGTTGCTCATGCAACAGATGAGTGGTAATTTATATATATACATGTACAATGCTTTAACGAACGACACAAATTCTTTGGTATAGACAAGCTTTTATGAATGCAGGAAATTAAGAAGCAGCGCGTCTCTCTGTTTTTTGACCTTTTGTGGCTTTTAAAAATATACCAGCAAGTAATTGTTACTATACTAGACTAACTAGAATACATTTGTAGAAAATTTCTTCGTAACGTTATCACGCTTGAGCCTGCATGGTATGTTGTGGCGACGACACACACGCTCGTGGTGGACCGTGCTTCTGACGATTAAAATAGCCTGTCGGTTTTACTTAGGTTCATTCTTCTTCCAAGGAGTGGTACCCATCATTCATCATAGATGCCGGCCACTCATGGCGTTGCAATGATGGCAGAATTGGTCATGCAGAGGTTTTGGAAACTTAAGATTTTTCAATCACAATGCCACAGGAATGTGTTTATCCATCTATGACTGCAAAAATCGGAAAAATAATATTTTACTTTGATTGTGTGACTATATGACACACTGCATTCAGGTCGCTTTGTCGACCTTATTATTATTATTATTTTAGTCAATTTGAGAGAAGTCCAGGAACTATTTGAGAAAAATCTAATTCCTTAATTTTTTTCATAACGCTGCTAATTTTTTTTAACTTAAGGTTTTAAAATATTCCCGTTTTTCACAAAACCAATGCGTCTTCGCAATTCGGATCGATGCTCACAATTAAGCTTATCAACATTCATAAATATCCAAAACATCGTTCGAGTTCAGGAAGTTTATTAGGAACTTAGAAGAAGTTCTTTTTCGAATAATCGTAAATTTTACTAAAACAAGCATTTAGGGTCAGGCAGAGCGGTTGTAAATCCCCGTCAGCATCGCTGTCTTCTACGGCAGGGGTGATGGGCAGCGGCAGGCGAGGAGGAACCTGTTTTACAAGCCCTGAGCTGCATCCCTGCGGGCTCCTGTCAGGTCACGTACCAAGGGCACCTGCAGCTCCGACTAGTCATTGAAATTAACCATACATCATCGTTTTCAACCATAGATTATGGGTTGCGACCGTAGATTATAAAACTAGCCATAGTTCAATGCAATCATATAATTTAATACTTGTTTATTATAACCGTTTTACCCGTCAATTATGGCACATATGCACAAGTTACTGAGGTCCGTCTGTTATCGTGCATTTCACCCACAGTTTGTTGAGAGGACCAATAGATTACTGGACATGCCGCTAGATCAAAATGACTGAAGATGTAAATTGATTATGACAGAGCGAGATTTGATCGCGTCAAGGGCGCTATGTATCATCAGCCCTCCGCCTCTCACCGCTCAGAGGCTGCACGTTTCACACATATTATTGCTTAAATTATTAAATGAATTCGATTGTGATATAGCGCATGTTAATTGGACTTTCCAAGTTGAATGGACCCCAATTTAAAATGATCACGACGTGAATCTGTAGGCGATTCTTCGACAATGAGATAATCGTTGAATTCTATCTTATTTGGTATTATATTGGATGACTAATCAAGCCTCATTTTGATACAACGATGTCCTTGCTGTAACAACTCATGAGAAAAGTGTGATGTAGGAATAGGGTGATGTTGGAGTAGGGTAATTTAGGAACAAGGTGATGTAGGAATGGGGTGATATATGGATGGGGTGATACATGAATGCGGTGATGTAGAAATGTGGTGATGTAGGAATAAGATTCTGTATGAACATAATACCTGAGAGTTAGTGGGAAGTATGCCTATAGTAGTGCGGGTGTACGATAAATTACGAAGCTCTGCAGTCCGACACACGGCGGTGGCAGCCCACGCTGCGTCACGCGCTGTTGGCCCTCGCGTGTCCCGACCAACGGGCCGCCTCGGGCGTAAGTTTGGTCCCAGCGTAGCTAAGTTATAAGTAGGACAGTAATAATTAAAAAAAAGTCGATGCTCTAGCAATAACATCGCCTCGATTTTTAACAAGTCTTCAAGCCTGTTAAAATAAATATTTGAACCCAATGCTGAGGGATCTATATCTTCCCTCCTCACGACACTGAACACAAAATTTAGAATGAATGCGTAACTTTATCAGTAGAACGAGCTGAGTAAACCAAAAATGATAAAATTAGGGAGCAAATTGTAGCCTATGCAGGATTCATGTGAGTGCCTTCCCAGGATCCTGTTCGGTGCTAATGCATTGCGCCTACAAGGCTTCAGCGGCTGAGGTGCCAACCGGACTCGCAGGACCGGACCGATGTGCCAACCGGACTCGTAGGTTAGGACCGAGGTACCAACAGGACTCGCAGGACCGAACTGAGGTGCCAACCGGACTCGCAGGACCGGACCGAGGTGCCAACCGGACTCGCAGGATCGGACTGAGGTCCCAACCGGAAACGCAGGACTGAACTGAGGTGCCAACCGGACTCGCAGGCAGCGTCGACGAAGAGTCCTCAGCCAGCAGACCGATCTGTGGTAACGAGACCTAAAATATTCAAGGCATCTGAGACCGATTGTTATGGTGGCATTTTACTTGTCAAAAGGGGTATACAGGATGTTTGGTTCATTACTGTGCTAAAATATGTGTAATCACCAAGCATCAGTCTGTTCCGACTGATGCTCAGCCTACAAAACAGTTTGCGGTAAATCACGCGGTCGAATGTATACTTCGTGAGAATCTGGCAGCGATGAGACAGTCCCGCATCCTACATGCGTTGTTCAAACCCGTCCTCGTAACCACCGAAACAGGAATTTCCTCTTCCTAGTGGATAAAAGCTACAAAGCTTGTTTTGGATCGAGGGGCTGCAGCAAGTCATAGATGCAGGTTCTTGGGAGCAGGTCGGTAAAATATATTTGTTGATAGGCATGCCTGTAAAACCGGTTCGTGTTAACCGGTCACGCAAGTACAGTGAGCACACGGTGCTCACGAACGTATCATGCAGGCGCTCACATGCCAGTCACGCAAGTGCCACGCAGGCGCTCAGTGTCTCTAGCGCACCTGCAGTGAGCGCACCTGCAGTGAGAGCACCTGCAGTGAGCGCCCCTGCAGTGAGCGCCCCTGCAGTGAGCGCCCCTGCAGTGAGCGCACCTGCAGTGAGCGCACCTGCAGTGAGCGCCCCTGCAGTGAGCGTACCTGCAATGAGCGCCCCTGCAGTGAGCGCACCTGCAGTGATTGATTTCTAATCGTCTGGTAACGTCTCAACTATGATGATGAGCATGAGAGTATTTAAACATCTACCCCATGACAATAAAATTATTGCATAACAAATAACATACATTAATAACATAATCTTTGTTTATAAATGAATTTCACGTTTCAGTAGCTCGTTCCATCATAGATATTAACAACGAAACATGAGCTTTAATGGAAACTGGTAGGAATTGGAGGTAGGTTGATTAAAAACATAAAAAAGAGTTTATGGCGATGATAAGCAACAAAATGACGCAATGCGATGAAAAACAGTTTGTGGTAAGCAAATCATTCTGAGCAAATGTTGATAGAAACAATTATTTGCTTGCTGACGACAGTTCAAATGTGTCAACTAAGAAAAGAATCTATCACTGGTACTGAAATGCAAAACATTGTACGTATTTCATTTGTGCACAAAGCAAATTTACAATTTGTTTTCTATTTTCCAATTAAACGGAGTGCAACTAAATATGTTCATAAACACCAGGAAGGTCCATAGTCGCATCGAAAAAAGATTTTTTTTTGTCATCGCGCCGACATTCTACATAGAAGTGAATAATTTTTTTACTATATTTTGGATATTCTGTATTTCTATTAAATGCGCCATTGCGTGTGNGCAAAAACGTAATAAATCCTCGAGTACAAACCTACCGCATCTGATAGCCGCTAATGTGACAACCAATGGCGGAGATATTTCACAAACAATAAGAATAAGACGTCAATAACGTCCAGACTGCACCTTATAATGCTGCACGAAGTCTTATGATGTACTCAGTTGTGTGCCGTCCCTTCTAATGAAATACTACGAATGCTGGGCGCGTTGTTCATTTACAGAAAAATTGTTCGTTAGTGCATTGCGTGGGCCTTTGAGTGGCCGGACTAATGGTGCCTTGAAGCTTCATAGACAACGTCAGGCGGGTGTTTCCTTTGATCCAAACTTGGTGATCATGCATCGGGCTTTCCACTTGCAGGTTTAGAGCACAAGCTGCACCTGCACGATCTTGCGAGGCGCGAAATTATTTCTTCGCTTTAAACATGCGATTACTGAGCAGGTCAAACCTGTTTGCCTTTACTAATGTGCCCCCTCCATCACAAAAATAGTAGGAAGGCCATCGCTACGATGATCTGTTGCATTAAAATAATTGAATTGGGTACAGTTTGAAGGAGTATAATTATTGAAAAACCAAGGTCAGTCTAGGTATAGATCATGTGTTAATGAACCAGTACTACGAGCTGTTGCAAGGCTAAACGAAGTTAAAGAACCAATAAATAATAATAAACTATGTCCTAGATACGGGTCATACAATATGATAGTTGAATTAGCTACGGCTATGCGAGTAAAATTGCTAGAAGCGTCAATGAACATGAGTGTCACTCACTTGCTTTATCGAAGCAATTAAGCTTCAGTTTGACTATAGTTAATTGTAACATCGTATATACGTACCCGTAATCTAGAGGCTCTCTACTCGCAGTTTGACTACAATTTTTGAAAATATTTTCTATCAAAATTTACTGGCAGCTAACGTAGACTTTATATTGCAGTGGCAAGAAAAGATCTCAGCTATGAAGAGCACATTCTTCGTTCAAAATTCTCACGATTTTGAAGCCTTCAAATTCATTGGCGCGATGCTTACACAAAATAAAAGTCTTACTCTAGCCCACGTTTCCGCTTCAATAATTTGCTCGGGCTTGCGACAGCGGAAGCTGCTTCCGTAAAGCCCGAAGTTAGCGTGAAATTCTTTGCAAATTACGACGGGCAAGAGAAAAACAGCGCCCACTGCGCGACGGAGAAGGTTGAGAGAGCCGGAGTGTGAACGGCGCCCGCGAGAATTTTTAGTCCATGGAACACATATTTTCAGTGGCTGCAAAAATTAGGAAATCCTGTGATTCAGAATGTTGGTCTATTGTAAAGGTACTCGTACTGCAAGCACACGTTGAGAAGGAAAATGCCGAATTGGCTATTACAAGAAATTTGATGATTTTGGGATTAAATTTATCTACATAACATGAAATCACACGATTTCTGCTAACAATATTTGGTCTCTTACTTTCGATTTACCCACGTGAAATGTAATTATGATTGTTTTGCATTTTGGTCTCATAGATAATTAATCACGAAGGATTTACTCACCTAACATCCCAGCGTCATGCTTGCATGACGACGTGGCTGCAGTGGCAGCCTCGTTGTGTGCCCAGCACCCGTGCGGATGTCTATCTGCCAGGCGTGAATGGCTGTCCTCTTCATCTACTATAATAATTGGGCGACGGAATTGTTCAAATATCTTTTCGTTATTCTTGACGCTAGTATAAATTGAGCGATACGCACCAGGTTATTCATCACTCGCGACCAGATTATTCATAACGTATACTTCTCTGATCTTGCCGTAGGAAGTCGAGGCACTCGATAGTTATCGCGTGTGTATTTCAGAATTGCAGTTAGGAGCCTTCATCAATTAAAGCGATGTACGTGTGATCCCAAACCTTGCATTTTCTGTTAAATAAACTTCGGTCGTAAATGGGGCGGCCGGCGGCCGGCCGCTGGCATGGCCCTTTGATTTATGATAGTAGACGACAAGACAGATCGTCTGGCCAAATCACGCGGACTGCGCAGTGGCAAGCGAGGCTGAGCAATTGTTGTTGTGCCAATCAATTCGTGCTCAGCATGCAGCCAATTAGGCTCAAGGCCATGAATTACTTCATGCATTTCTGACGACATTGAAATCAACAACGTCATCGGTTTTTTCAAACAGGAACATGACCGAACAATTCGGTGGACCCTTTTGAGAACTTCGGCGGAATGCCCGTTTGTCACATTTGCTCCAGCACATTGCAACCAGAACCCGCGGAATGTGAGCTACAGAGCTTATTTTAAGCTATGGTTGCATTCACTAGATCTGCAGACTTTTATAGTAATTTCCCGTTAGTATTCGAACTATTCTGAAACTGTTGGATGGCGTGTTAACTGCAGAATATTTACTTTTTTGGTATTATTTGCTTAGCAGTTACAGAATAAACGCGGTAATAAATAATTCTCTTGCGAAAAGTTGTTTGGAGCATTTTTTATTTAAGTGAAAGGGAACCAAATTCCATCACGAACTCAAAACTGATGAGTTAGAATAGGATGTTGAAACAACTTCAATGTTGCCATGAAATTTTTCAGACGGAAGAAACGGCACTTCGATATTTCTTAGAATTTGTTTAATCAGCTCATCTTGTTTTATTGGAATGGGAATGAATTCAGTCCAAAATTTGTGGTGCAAATAACAGAATAGTTGCCGTAAAGTTATAACTTTTTCATCTTGCTGTATTTAAGGGCACCAATGCATTCGCAATTGTAACGGCGTACAGTTATTCTATAGTCAACTTCCATTGGGAAGTCTCTTCATGGCTGAATCGGCTGACCGCTCGCTGGTGAAGTAACGGGGCACGGATTGAGTTGCGGGCTATTATAAGAGGGCCAAAGATGCGGGTCCCGAGTTGCGGGTGATGATATGAGGGCTAAAGACGCGGGCCCTGAGTCGCGAGCGATGATAAGAGGGCCAAAGACGCGGGCTCTGAGTCGCGGGCGATGATAAGAGGGCCAAAGACGCGGGCTCTGAGTCGCGGGCGATGATAAGAGGCTAAAGACGCTGGCCCGAGTTGCGGGCGATGATAAGAGGCTAAAGACGCTGGCCCCGAGTTGCGGGCGACAAGACAAAGTGCTTGGGTTGCCCGAACTTTGGGGCTCAGGCTCAGCTGTTCGTCAGCCTAGCGCAAGAAAAAAATCCACTTATGCATGTTTCTGTTTCCTTGAAAATTAGGCAGGGTCTATTATTTCCCAGCATACCAATGGTGCGATACAGATTATGTTGAGGGCTGGCATTTCTACAGACAGGATGGATCGCAATTTGTCGGCAGAAGAGAACAAACTAGTCATTTCCCGAGCGAGAATATTGTCATCTCCTCGCGAGCTGAAGATGCTATGCAATTTTCAGTGCCATGCCGGACGCAAGAATACACGAGGCTTGATTACATAGTTACATACGAGCACAATTTTCTCGTCATTGGTGAGGGTCGTAAAAATGAGTCATCATTGAGACCAGAAAGAAACGATGTGGCTGACTCGAATAAAATTGCTGTTAATGTTGTACGAATGTCCCTCAGTGAACGAATAAATACAAACAATAATAATTATAATAAACCAACTTGAAAAAGTTTTGAACGAAAAGAATGAAAAAAATTATCAAAAAACAAAAGCCACAATTATATAATCTAACTACAATTCTTTAAAAACAGTCAAAAATAATTATCCCAATACACAAATCACGTAAAAATGAACCAACACTAAACAAAGCACGAGCACGTAAAATGAATTCACGGGTTAAAATTTTTGGCGTCATGTCTCAGTTCATAATTTTGGAACATATATATAGCAAGGTAAGAAGATGATATACGGAATAGAATTTAATACCTGGGCGTATAATTTTACATAGAAACTTTTGAGTGAACAAAAACTGGAAACAAAAAGAAAACAGGAACACGAACAACTTCGAATTTCTGAGTCAGTGTTCACGAGTATGTATGAGATATGCATTACAATACTACTAAGAGAACTACGCCACAACAGAACTAGGCAACAACAGAACTACGCAACAAAAACTGACGAAACTCAAAGTTGGAAGACATGTGGAACTTATCGGTATTGCAAGGTAACGTTCAAGAGCCTCAAATTTAAACAATTTACGACATATAAAAAAAATTAGAAGTTCCTCGGGGGTATATAGTAGCATTGCTCTTTATATTAGGTGATTGATTTCACTCGAGAGTTTAATACCATTGAAATAACGCATTCTGCATACATTTTCTCGGCCGCTACGCCAGGACTTCCTTTCTCCGCTGCAGAACGCTAATTGTGAAGGATGGAACGGGCTGTTATCTCGCGGGGACTGCGTCGTCCGCTATAATTACTTAAATTCTGAGAGGGCAAGGCTATCGACAAAGTAATTATCATTATTTATTCATTACTCATATCCATATCTAGAGCAATAACTTATTTTCAGTTGGTATCGTAAACGTTTTGCTTGATTTGGCGATTGAACTCATTTCACGTCCTAACAGACATAGTGATGAAAGCTGGCACCAGAATATATGCTCAATTTTTCAACTGAAGTACAGCACAATAATGAGCGACTTTTATTTATTTTCTTTGGAGGAAATTTTCTAAACTCAGTGAATTATAAAATATCCATTAAATTCTGTTTTCAAAAAATTTAAATAATGAGTGAGCTACAATATCTTAATATTGAATCGCAATGTAGAAATGAACACACATAAAGATCTCTGAAATTTATTTGATGATATTATGGACAATTATATGTATTAATGAAAAATTGTAATCGAGAATTAAAAAAATCTTTTCATATGAAATTTTGTAATATCATTTGAAGTTTTGGAAATGTAATATTGTAGCTTTTTATTAATAATTTATTACTTGAAAAACAGTATTCCGGACAAACAGTTGAAAATTTGGAATAACACCTCCAATATTTTTATTTTATGAGGTCTAGTCACGTACGTGGCCTTGGGCTGAAAAATACTAATGCACATTTTCGACAGCGAACATCTCTCTCAAAAATAAAAATAAAAAAGACTAGAAACTTATGTGAGAAAGACGTTTGTAAGCCAAGGCTGCAATTCGCTGGGAATAAGTGCCTGTTAACCAAGCGACTAAATGACATTTAATCTTTCAAGTGGAATTTGAGTTTAGACATGCATCTTGTCACGGTGAAGGATGTAAAACGCAAAGTAAAATGAATGCTGTGTTCAAGCTATCTCGATCGTGAATGAATGCAACAAGCACTGCATCTTTGCTAGATTGAGTTCATTTTTGCCGAATATGTACAACTATCGTCGATGTTGTTTTTTTTATCTCAGGTAAGCATATGTCGTCAAATTCAAGCCACTTCAGCCTAGCGGGAGTTACCACCAACGCAAGCAGACTCGTCAGCAAAGATTTTAAAGTAAACAAACAAGCGCATTTTGCGCTCTGTTGGAGCGGTCGGGAATTTTTGGGCTGTGGGTGCAGAAATTTTTCTTCCTTTACCAAATAGAAGAAGATAGAGAGCTAGGGGACTGGATGGTCTGCAGTGCAGACTTAGAGCGGTGCAGGGGACTGGCTGGTTTGCAGTGCAGACTCGGAGCGGTGCAGGGGCTGTCTCTTATACACNATTAGATGTGTATAAGAGACAGCCGTAGGGTCGTCCCAGACAAACTAAATGAGGTGTTGGCGAAATTTTCCCCTTCATATGATATTGGCATTAATATCGACCTTTTCAATGCAGGCACAAGCAGACGGGAAAAAAGATTAGGTATTATTAATATTTTTGATGACCAATATTAAAGAAAAATGTTATGGCAAAATCGCATCAAGTTTTGTACAGCAAGCCATGTTTGAAAATTTACTATATTGATAGAATGATGCATTGCCAATAACATGAAGTAGGAAAGAAGAGAAACTTTACAAGAACATATTTTACTCAATCGACGCCTCCTCCACCTTATAAATTCATCGACCTATTCAACACAGTCCTCGACCGCCAGGAGTAGATATCGACCACTTTGCTTCCTCGTGACCTGAAAGAATAAATACTTTACTAGAGTATTAACCGACAAACTTCGAGCACTTCTGAACCATCAAGCGAGTCCCCGCGTAGGCAAAGGCCTCTCGTGAGCATAGTTCAGACATGCGTGCAATGCCCGGATTGTAGGCGTGTGAGTTTTTTGTCCCGTGAAATGTGAAGACTAATTTGTAACCGGTGGGCCTGAGCAGACTGCATTCATGCGCTCTATTTGGCCGCTTATGCCTGGGAGATGGAGAGCAACGACAACGACCGAATGAATATTTTAGAGGAGGACGACAGCGGTGGAATTTTTGTCGTGCAGCGGCGTTCTTTTGTCCTACATAAATGAAGCCATTGCTCTCAATGATGTGATGACTAAGTCTTGATGAGGAGAACATGCCAGTCTGGAAAAACAAGCAATTTTGCCAAGTGGATATTAAACGTTGAGGTTGAGAGCGACTCTGATGCAGAGAGTTGAATTCATTGTGAATGAGTTGATGCGGAGAACGCGGTCTGATGTGCAGAGTAGACCCTGATGTGGGGAGCGAGTAGACCCTGATGAGTAGAGCGGGCCCTGCTGTGTAGAGCTATCGTCGACGTGTACAGCGAACCCCGACATCAATGAACATTTGTTCGTTTTCTGGAATAACTCGCGTGTGCCAAAATACCAATTATTAATAGCAATAACTTGGGAGCTTCTACCACGCGTTATGGGCCCTATCCTGATCGTCTGCCTCTGCACCACTGTTAGGGAACGCCTTTAAATATTATAATTTCATAGATAGTTAGGTTACGTATTTTGTCATTTTTGTTTTTGAGTTAACTATTACGTGACCTCTTGTAGACCCGCCATGTATCTTGTCATTGTTATTTGATCCATCACAGAGGTTAGTATTTGCATTGTTTATCGTGTGTTAATCTTCCGTTTTGAGGTAGTGGTGGCCTTTCTGGTGATATTGAATATTATTATTTATATTAGTTTTTTATTTATGTGTTATATTCATTTGTTAGTGTTCCGTTAATTCACGTCCTTAATTTGTATTTATTCGTGCTTTTTCAGCGGGGCTCCGAACATAGGACTCATACGAGTTTAAAGTGAAGGGCTAGATCAGTGGTTCCCAAACTTTTTCAGGCTGGCGCCCCCCTTTGGCCCCCTAGTGAATTTCTAGCGCCCCCCACAGACATACGCCACTTTCTTGAAATTTAGTACGTTGAAATTTTAAAAGATAAAAGTTAAACACAAATGTGTATTTCACAAATAGAACCCCATTTAGTGAACCAATATGTTTTTCAGCTGTTTTAACTGTTTCCGCACTAGAAACCTAGGACGTCTCGGGCGAATTTACGGCCGGACTCATGGCCGGTCTCACGACCAATCTCCAAATTCAATTATCAAGAAATCGGGCTCTCACTGGATCTGGAATTGCTACGACCGAGACACATTCTAATGAAACTAAAGAAGAATCTCAGAATATGACTTGCCTGCTGCGCAATAAAGAGCCCACACTGCAAATATCATGTTTACTGTAACCAATTTGCTATATGTATAATGCAAATACCAAATGATGTCCAGGCCCTGTTTATTATTACCCGTAGTGCATACACTGCGAAGGTCATTCAGTGCTCAAGCGCTGTAGTAATGCGGAGCTCAAGCACTGTTCACAGGAAACATATTGCCCCTTGCGCTGGAACGGCCACTTAGCTGCTGCAGTGTTTACCTCGCCTGCTCACCAACGACCGCAATAAAGCTTCTATTTGGTCGCCGCACTCCAGAAAGTCGCGTCCAGACGTTGCATGCACCTTTTTGTAGTGTCCGATGCAGACAAATGAGCGACGCGGAGCCCCATTTGCATGACATGAGTGGTGGTCATGGCCGCCGCTCGGGCGGTTCGTGGCGCTAGTGGAGTATAAATGCGTGATGCTTTCTAGGCTGGCATTCGCATGGAAAATGAGACCATTTTTAATCCAAAATCAGATCAAGAAGTAATTTTCAGAAATTTTTGTAGGCAATTTCAGGCAATGAACCAGGATATTTTTAAAAATAAGCCAAACAAACGCCTTCCGAACGTTTCAAAATTAAATGCTGTTTCTGCCATGCATGTTATGTGTTATCGGCGCTGTCCTGTTGAGGTAAATGCGTGGGGTGGAGCCATACTCAAATAGGAATAAAGGTTGGGGCTCAAAGGAATAAAGCCAGCGTATGAAAATAGATTTTAACGTGCTTCACGATTCTTTGACATGCCTCATGCTTTTTTCATTACCTGCACAGTTATTTCATTTACTGCGCGATTACGGGCCTCGGACGTGAGAAGTGAAAATTTTATCATTATTCTACGAAGCAGTTGGCGTGGCGTCTGGCTCGAACGAACTTCGCGGCACGTTACACAGAAGTTTTGAGAAAGAAAAAAACCCTCAATCATGAAGTGATCAATTGATCAACTAATAGTACTTATATAAGAATTTATTTAGTAATATTTAGATATGTTTCGATTGATTTCAGTGCTTGTAAACCCTTCCCATGCTTTACTGTCGATTCAGTTACGCGCAGTTTTTTTACTGCTTTTTACTGATGTTCGCTGCAAAACCAGTGAACAACAGCTGGTTTCGATCAACTTTTTCTGATTAATATCTCTTGAAAACCCCCGAATAAGTAAAGCCAGCGTAGGCGGAGTGCGAATTAGCAAGGGATTACTGTGAACGTGCACGAAAGAAATTGTATATATAAACATTATGTTTAATAGTGTGAATTAATTTGTCTCTCACAGAGCAAATGATGAATAGGATCACTGAAAAAGGTAAGATCGAGCTGATATGAGGATGGACAATAAACCAGCCATGCAACAACAAGAGCAGACTGGCGTCGATTCGAAAGTTCAAGCAAAATATTAGCACATGATCGAACGAACAGTAACTTAATCTTGCCAAAATAGGACATTTGAATTGTTTGATCCATATGACATTTGAATTGTTTGTTCCACCAGCTGACCGATTGAGTACCCCTGGCTACTCATTTGCACAGTGTCAAATCGATACAGCTTTGGTAAATGGTATTTATAGCCTGAATGGAGTAAAGTGATAGTTTTTATAGCGTGCATGATATAGAATGGAAATGTCTGGAGCTTGACGGACAAAGCTTAGATCCAAGGAAACAAATTTTCGGACCCAGGACACAGAGGAACAGGACTCAGGATACAAAGATATGGACCTAGGACTCAAAGATACGGAGCCAGGCGACAAGGATATGGACCCAGGACTTTAAGCTTCCCACCCAGGACACAAAACTTTGGAACCAGGCCACAAAGACATGGACCCAGGGCTCAAAGATTCGGACCCATGACACAAAGCTACGAACTAAAAACACAAAGATACGGACCCGTGACGTAAAGCAACGGATGCAGGATGAGAATATATGGATTCAGTCCACGCAGCACCTAAATAAGCAGTCAAACATGTAACGTAAACGAAAAATGGTGCTGCATTTCATTTGCCCGTCCATAAAGGGAACACATTCTCGGAAATTGTTCCTAATCGAGCTCGCCTCAACTCTTTCTCCTTCAGTTTAACAGCAACGAAATAATTTTAACAGTCCGCACCTCTTCTTGAGCCAAGCCTCTTGGCTCTGCCAGATATTTATGGGACTGCAAAGAGCAGAAGTGTTCTGGAAATTGGCAACTGTCAAACTTTATTATCTTGGAGCACCTGCAATGCATTCGCAACCCTGGCCCTGATGTGCAACGTTAAGTGCTCTCAGGAGCTCTTCGTTTTGGCGGCACTCAGCAATGAATCGAAACTCATATCCTGTGATGACTTCGTCACTTACCAGTGGCGTAGGCCACGCGATGTTTTCGTCACTCACCAGTGTACGTGTCTGTCACATGATTAGTATAACTGTAGACGTGTGTAAGGCTTTAAATTGCGGCCAAAACAAATGCCTTCACTGAGATAGAGTTGATTCATGGCGTTTCCTGTGTATTGTTGAGGCTCCCTAACCCAATTAAAACGCTTTATTTCACCGCTCTTAAAAAGAACACATTAAATATTGCAGGGGGATTTGCAGGGGGATATTGCAGGAAGATACTGCAGGAGGATACTGCAGGAGGATACTGCAGGAGGATACTGCAGGAGGATATCATGGCGTTTCCTGTGTATTGTTGAGGCTCCCTAACCCAACTAGCCTGTGTGATCGCATAGGTTTAAAGTTACTGGTGAATCGTAATTAAAATACTTCATTTCACCACTCTTCAAATGAACACATTAAATATTGTAGGAGGATATTGCAGGAGGATATTGCAGGATGATATTGCAGGAGGATGTTGCAGAAGGATATTGCAGGAGGATATTACAGGAGGATATTGCAGTGCAGGAGGATACTGCAGGAGGATACTGCAGGCGGATACTGCAGGAGGATACTGCAGGAGGATATTGCAGGACGATACTGCAGGAGGATACTGCAGGAGGATACTGCAGGAGGATACTGCAGGAGGATACTGCAGGAGGATATTGCAGGGCGGATATTGAAGGAGGATATTGCAGGGCGGATATTGAAGGAGGATATTGCAAGCGGATACTGAAGGAGGATACTCTAGATTCTAGAAGGAGAAGCGGGAACTGGCGCCAGACTAGCACCGAGTCCCTGCTAAGAAGCTACCCTCCTACCCGCCTTGGCAGGATTTCAATTTAAGTAACCAGAATTTTCTGATACAGTGAATAAAATGTGAGTATTACAGATAACTATACAACTATTTTCTAGTAACTTGGTTTCACAATTGAGAGAGGTGGAAATTACAAAGCTTATCTGTTCATCCTGCTTAAATAAATACAGGTGTTGCATTTACGGCAATATCAATTATAAATATGAATACAGCAGTGAAGAGAAATCATTTCATTCTCCATGCTTAATTTCTTGTTCATTGTTTGGAAGTGTGTGCATGAGTCCAAAACTGAAAATTCATCTTAGCTGGAAGACGATCTCGCTGAACAAAAAACAAAATCGTCGTCAAATTTTAGCTGTGCATATTATTAATGACCACGTAGCCGGCACTTTTTGCTGAAAATTCACTATCTAATCTCTGAATAATTCATTTGAAATGTTGAGCAATTACATTTGATTCAGTCTCCCTTCTATTCGATGTATGTTCCCCTATTTATTATCAGAAACCATTTATAGTATGTTAAATAAAGAATGAAAATTCATACAAATATTTGACATCCTGCGACGTGTAAATTCTACAGAGGACGGAATATCGGGACGTTAGGCGGTGAATTAATTATAGCCGCAGGAGAGGTGCTCTGGTGCACAGTGTAATTCCCGTGCGTTGACCGAACGTCCCAAACATGCGTAGGTCCTCTCAAAGTGCAGTCCCTGGTCTGCATTGATTTCATTTAGTGCAGCATTGATTACATTTAGTTACATATTTTTTCAATTGCGTATGTATGTGCATGTACTCGACAAGAATGAATGCATTCATGACAGAGGCTACTATGTTTTTGTCTGTCTGGGGCCTATAATGACACTGTCTCCTGGCACACAGATGTAAACTGGATCTTTCACCATCTGTTGTTATTTTATTTTGATCTACTTTATGGGTTTGTCTCGCACCTTCGCAATTAATTTCCTAACTCTTACGTTACCGGTATGTTTATGGTTAACACATAATCTTAGCTTCTTCATTAAATAACTGTTTGCATCGCAATACGTGCACCCGTTTTTGTTTGAAAATTCATTTTACTTACTCAACTAAATTTTTATCTTCTTATTATTTTATACGGCATTATCCCCATCGAAATTGTCCTTTGCCAAATGTTTAATACAACCACATATTCGAGCGATGATTGGTAGTTTTTTAAAAATATAGACTTTACTTTAAGACTTAACTAATAATAATATTCCATTTGACGGGAGAACATTTAACTATCGTAATTAAAAGTCTTTAACATCTGATGTAGAGTAAAATGGCAAAAAACTTAATTAGTTAACTTTGTCCGGTTTTTAAAATGAAATTCAGCATTTTCAATAAAGCCCGGGCAAGTCGGGCGATTTGAAAACCCCCAGTCTTTTCACAACCCGGCCTGAGGTCAGGACTCAGGAGGCCTGTAGGCGTCAGGCCGCCCTAAGCTGTGATATTTAATTGTTTGCTCTCAGTCGTTGCCGCTCAAAAGTAGGATTTTCAGAACTGCTAAAAACACAAGACAAGAGGAGCTACCACGGCATATTGTGTTTCAATTTCATTGGATTCGTTGGAACACAGGATTTCAAACTCAGACGCCATGAAGTTTATTAAAATGGAAAGGAAAATGAGCAACATGTACGTTGAGAAGCGATTCTCCGTAGAGATAAATATTCAATGACGCATTTTCTCTAAATGGCTTTCAAGCTTGGTGATCTTTATTGAAACGTCAGAGATATGCGTATGTTAAAGGCCTAGAAAGAAAATGAAAATTAATAGTCACTATTAGATTTGAAGAAGGGCAAATCAATGCCCCGCATAACGCAGAACAAGCATCTCATCGGCTGCCATGCTCTACTTTAGACAATAAAAGATACTATCTGATAATTAATACCCGAAAGTAATCTAAACCTAGACTTTTTTGAGTGTTCGAGAAGCTTTTAGAACAATTGTTTTGACAGCGAGCGCCGCCAAGCATCACGGGGCTGGTGCTGGGTGTGACAAGCGAGACTGCGATGAACTGCTCCGGCGCTCGTCTACTTGACGTCGTCCATTGTCAGCGCTGACCTGCGGACGACGCCTGCGCTAGACGCGCGTCCGCGTGAGTGACGTCGACACGACGCGGCGTTGCGCTAATGCGCTTATCTCGGCCGCCGGGCGGGCAAAAAATCGGATCTCGGATTACCGGAGCACTGAGCAGACTGTGGCTTATGGCAAGGCCGGTGCCCCGTTGGCTGGGAGTGACATGGCCGGTGCACTGAACAGTCTATTGTTAATGGCAAGGTCATTGCCATGTTTTCTTATTCAGCCAAATTACCATGAAATATTTATTGGTCATGGATGCCACTTGAATAAATTGAATAAAATTTGAGAGCGTCAGTATTATAATATATGAACCTGTAATGTTTATACAAATTTTAGTCGATATATTTATTTTATGTATCTTTTTATTTAAATAATAGTTATTCGATGCCCTTCAGAATTGGACTACGAAAAATTATCTAATATTCTGGCCGTATTTAAGGTCAATATCATTGCTATGTTTTTTTAAACACAAATGTTCCGTTTCTATCGATCGTGTTTACATATACTCTTAAGAGTTCGCTTTGTCTGCAGGACCGCATGCACTCAGCGGCGGTGCAGCCAAACGGCCGCTTTACGGACCGTAGTTTGCATTTTCGCGGGATTTGCATGAACAGCTTGCACAGAAATTTGATTTTTGATGCGCTTTAAAGAAAATTGTGAAGTTTTGCTATGAAGGGCGAATCCAATGCACAAATAATAACTGGGCGGTCTAAATCCTTACTGAAGATTGATGTACTGCTTGCCGCGACGAGAATCTCTGAAATGACGCGAATGAATTCCTGCGAACCCCATGAACTTTAACGAAAAATAAAACCCAAAATGAAGGAGGTTTTGAGTGATAATTTATTCCTGTCAATTCGAATCTTTACTACATGGTTCCAAATCGCATTTTCTCGAGAAAATGTATAAGATTTTTATTCTACATTTTCGCTTTTTCGGAAGAACCCTGCCTCGCTGTTCATCCGATAAGGTGAGCGAGCATTAGGTAGGAGTTCCTCAGTGATGAAACATAGGAGCGGTATCGGTGGCCAGCCATCGGCACCGATATTCCGACTAATATATTTAGTGAAGCTGGATACCAGGATTCAAAGAACACTTGAGGATCGACGGCTGCATGAGGCGTCATTAAGAACCATGATTTGCACGAACTGCACCGCAGGAAGTGGCACACTCACCGCCGTTGTTGCCAACCAGGGCACGAGTGTAGTGTCGTTTTCCCTCCACTCATCATCACTCAGCAGACTGCGGTCCTCCACTCATCATCACTCAGCAGACTGCGGTCCTCCACTCATCATCACTCAGCAGACTGCGGTCCTCCACTCATCACTCCGCAGACTGTGGTCCTCAACTCGTCATCACTCAGCAGACTGCGGTCCTCAACTCGTCATCACTCAGCAGACTGTGGTTTGCCACTCATCATCTCGTAATAATTCAACTTGGGTGAGAAAAACTGAAAAACACCGACAGACCACAAAATGGCATTTAATCTAAAAATGTTCCGTCAAACTTAGCTTCTCGAGAAATCCCTTAAAATTTTCAGTAAAAGAGGTGGATTTGCTCGTACAAATAAATTTGTTTTAGCTATAAGATTACTGAACGTAGGTCTCAGCAGGCATTTGGATTAATCTTAGCCCTCAGCGGCTTGCCCTTGCAGTTGTTGTTTGTTCTGGTTATGAAGCTAAGCGAGCTGGATCAAAGAGCGCCCTCGCTTGCAGCAATTACCCAGAGTTTCCTGTAATTGATTTCATTCTTTCGGCGCAGTCTCCATTTTGGCATTTAATCTCCTATAGCTTTTAAAATAGTTCGCTTATTAACCGACTCAAAATGCGAGTCAGATGAACTTTGCATAGGCATAACTGTAGGCCGAAGGTTAATTATTTCTGAAGAAGGTGAAATCTACAGTTGAATAACTCAAGCAACTATAATTTAGATAATGAACATAGCTTCAAGCAATAAAAATCGAGTCAGGTAAAGATTCAGTATCAAAGATTCAATATCAATAAATATGTCATGGAGGACTACTGAAGACTTTACATCAGAACTCCACAAAATAACATGATAAAGTATATACGCGTGCGATATGAGTCTCCGAACGACCGAGATAAGAAGTTTTGGCCAGGCATGATGAACCGCACGGGAAGATGTCTGCGAGCGCCGGTCTGGCAGTGAGGAGCCTAGACCCATCTATGGAGGCTAGTGCGCCGGTCTGGCAGTGAGGAGCCTAGACCATCTATGGAGGCTAGTGCGCCGGTCTGGCAGTGAGGAGCCTAGACCCATCTATGGGGGCTAGTGCGCCGGTTTGGCAGTGAGGAGCCTAGACCCACTCATGGAGGCTAGTGCGCCGGTCTAGCAGTAAGAAGCCTAGACCAACTCTATGGAGGCTAGTGCGCTGGTCTAGCAGTTAAGAGCCTAGACCCATCTATGGAGGCTAGTGCGCCGGTCTGGCAGTTAGGAGCCTAGACCATCTATGGAGGCTAGTGCGCCGGTATGGCAGCGAGGAGCCTAGACCAACTCTATGGAGGCTAGTGCGCCGGTCTGGCAGCGAGGAGCCTAGACCAACTCTATGGAGGCTAGTGCGCCGGTCTGGCAGTGAGGAGCCTAGACCCACTCAAGGAGGCTAGTGCGCCAGTATGGCAGTGAGGAGCCTAGACCCATCTATGGAGGCTAGTGCGCCGGTATGGCAGTGACGAGACTAGACCCATCTATGGAGGCTAGTGCGCCGGTATGTAAGTGAGGAGCCTAGACCCATCTATGGAGGCTAGTGCGCCGGTATGGCAGTGAGGACCCCTCGAAGAGGGATATAGGGCGAGAGCAACAGCTGAGTTGAGTATTGGACGCTACTGGTGTATATTCTATGGTAGTTCCAGCCTTTATTTTCTACTGAAACCCGTGAAGATGTTGGATTTTCTGTTCAATTATATCTAACAAAATTAGGAACAACGCGAGACTCGATCGCGCAGGGAGATAGGGTTATTCGGCGTATATAGTTCCTTGAATGAAGCTTAATAAGCCTCCAGTATAACTTGCATCATTACTCTATCATTGTTATCGTTACTCCATCACTTGTATTATTACTTCACAGTATGTATCTTTATTAAAGGTTAATCGATTGAGTTACTGCAAGTAGATTGAGTCCAAGTAACAAAGTATTTTTAAATATTTTCTTAAGCCATACTTTACCTCAGGCAAGCAGTGTCACACCAGCGTCACCTAATTCTCCCGTGACACGCAGTTTATAAGTGATAAGGAGACGTGAAGCTCCGATGCTAACCGGTTGGAAGAATTTAATCTTTGCGTTTAATTTACGCGTCAAAAAAACGTTGAGATTAAACGTTGTACGTCTAATGTAGATGTCATTGGCGTTGGAATTTTGTGCAGATACCACATGGTAGTTTCGTGCACTCGCCGGATGATCTTCAGCAGCTTTGGTTTAGGTTACGAGAGCTACGTATGTATGTTAGTAAGCTGAAATATAAAATTACATGTGCCAGCAGTCATGATTGCTCGTTTATGGTTCAAGAGGAATGTAGTTATACCTGAAGTTTTCACATTGTGTTATTGCGAGTTTAGTGCAAAGGAATTTGTTGCAGTAATTTTGTGAAGATTTTATTGTTTAGGGCCGTTGGATTCCAGTTCTAAACACTGTGCCGTTTTCAAGTCCGTCACCGTTCTCAACACTTTCAGGGCCCAAGTTCGTCGCCGTTCTCAACACTGCGTCGAGCTCAAGTTCATCAAATCAAGTTCGTCAAGTTCATCTATCATCTCAACACAACGCCAGGCCCAATTTCGGCGCTGTTCTCGACACCTTGTTGGGCTCAAGTTCATCGCCGTTCTCAACACTTTTAGGGCCAAAGTTCGTCGCAGTTCTAAACACTGAGCCGGGCTTGAGTCCCAAGTCTGAAGTCTGGCTGGAAAGACGCTTCGGTGTTATTTATATACCTGATCTGGTATGGGTGCCAGGACCTTTGAAATCTGTCGATCAGGCTGTTAGGCGCGGCTTGGATTTGATCTGATAATCTTAATAAAGTTAATGTTATCTTAAAGGTATGGCAGTTATGATGCAGTGATCGTTGATGAGTATGATGTCTGGGTCTATGTTGTTGTAGATGTTTACGAAAACAAATCCAGGATTTTTTCAATTATGGGCATTGTGTTTATAAATGATGACTCTGGGATTATTGCGCAGTATGTTTTGATGTAAATGATTTCGTCATTTTGTTGTTATTATGATGATATGTCTGTCTATGACTGAAAGATCGTGTCGTGGCGTTGATTGTAAGCTGTTAAAGATATAAGTTTGTCTCGTATAAAATTTTCAATTGTCTTGCTCGATTCTGTGTCCTTCATCGAGAAGTAGCGTAAAAATTTTCGGTCGAACAGTCGGTCGCATGGGTGTATGAAAACACAGATGTATGGTTAAAGTGCTATTGTATGTACATTAGAATGGTAGAAATAGAGGCACGGGAAAGATTAGCCACTGTATAATTCCTTGTGACACGAACTTACTTTTAAGAGGCTGCTAATCCAGGATACATATAAGGAGAGTGCAGGGCACCGATCGAAGAATGTAATCACATTCTCTTGCCACGAGAGGTCTCAGAAAGAATAAGAGGTAGGGAGGCTCAGAGAATAATGAAGAACCAGGATGCAAATCAAATAATCGTATTAGCACAAGATTCATCCGCGATCATTATATGAGTACATGGTTGCGTATCATGGCTAGTGGCATTGTATTGGCTCTCGCGTAGAATTGTTATTTAACTGCTCATGAAGCGCGGCTGCAGCTCTCTCTCATGTTCTGATATTGAGGGTAAGGATGCGGGGAAATTCAAAATCGGCTTTTCTGATAGCGAGCCATTATGGAACCTCGTTAGCAAGATAACTGAATTGGATTCCTGATGCCACGTTAATAAGATTGTAGTGGCAGAAATGCCAGCCATGCTGATTGCATCTCAAATGTGATGAAAAGCTCATGAGATGCAGAGAAACTGTTAGTGGAATTATTCGTCCAGGCTTCTTTTAATTCATAAAAAAATGTCACTAAAGATTCATTTTCGTGCAAGCTCACTGCATTTAAGCTGCCAACCTGTTCTGTGGTTAAATTTTTAAATAGATACTGAACTTTTAACGGCTAATGGGGAGAATAATATCGAAGTCTTCTTCTTCCTTTCATAAATGTGTCAAGTTCCCCTCTTCGTATAAGCGCGACGTAAAGTCCCATATAGTTTCGCAAGCTTAAGATAAAACGATCAATAACAACGTTTTAGAAATGCAAGTCAAATGATTTAATATTCAACATTCTCTCGTCACGGTAGGTTTCAGCCTCAACAACATTGACAATTCATCAGTTGATGCAAAGTGGCCATTTAATCAGACGTTGTTATCACCAAACAAGTCACGGAGCTTAATTCGTCTCGAGTAAGCTGCAGCTCAAACCTTCGCAGTGATGGAACATTTCATTCGTCATTTCCATGCAAATGATCAATCGCGCCTCATTGGTGAGTCCAAAGACTTCCCAACGAACAATTCTTTGATCATTTGGCGCACGTTCCTTCAGTAGAGACATGTGGGTCGACTAATTACAGTCCGCCGCTTCACTGCAATCTGGTCCAGCTTCTATCAGACTATCTGTCACAGAAGCTTTCAAAACACTACAATATCTGCACCACATGACATCATATTACTGCGGTGTGTGTGTCACACGACATCATAATACTGCGGTGTGTGCACCACATGACGTCATATTACTGCGGTGTGGGTACCAAATGACAGCATATTACTGCGGTGTAAATGAACCTCATTCTTGTCATGTCAAAGCTGCAAAGAATCAAATATTAATTTGACTCTTCAACGACTCTTTGGTTTAAATTTCTAGCGCCTGAAATAACGAATCCGGTAAAACTGGGGCTGTGAAGCAGGCCATCTGGTGGCGGGCCGGGAAGTTTTTGTAATAACTTGCGTGTTGGGAAGAACTTGTCTCAAGTTCGTTGCTTCCAAGTTTGTCTTCTATGAAGACTTTGATGATGGCGTGGCATCGCGCAGCTGACTCTATATTTATATACGTTCTAATAGGGCGGTAATAAAATTATAAAAGAAATTTTTTACGTAATAATTTAAGAGTTTTATGGTGTTTAATAAATGAGTGACTAAGCGCTGCGTTCATTAAGAGCATTACATGGCAATGGATGGAACCTTAGGATCATCATAACGTTTGGTCGTCAAGGAATCGTCGCTAATGATAATATGCTCAGAAAGTTTATTGCAAATAATACCTTAACACGTTGACTCCGAAGTGGTAAATATGTGTACCACGAAATGTATTTCTGCAGGACGTAATGGTACATACGGTAATTCAGGGTTGCCAGACGGCGTAAAAACGGCCAAGTCCTCGAACAATAAGGGCCAAAAAAGTGTAGGGTAACATGGGGCAAAACTGGGAACCCCTGCGGGTCACGGGCCCTTAGCGTGTTTCCCGTATAAGTATGGCAGATATTCGTCGGTGTTCTCTACCGCCGGTCGACAGTTTCACTGGGATGAAGTGTACGGATTTACGTTTTACTAATTGTTTGCGTTATTAAGTTATTTTTGGATAACTGTTTTAGCCCTGAAAAAAGTTTTTTTGCTGCTAAATAAAACTGTTTTCGGTTACTGAATATGGAGCTTTTGAAATTACTGTGAATTATATTTTGAAAGTAATATTTACAGGGATAATTTTGAGTTCAAGTTCAGACTATTAGCTTTTAAAATAAAATGTTGACGCGATATAAATGGAAATGATACCTAGTGGGGCAACGGGCCCATGCATGCGCGTCACGGGGCAAAGCGCCCATGGTGGGCTCAATACCCCTCAGTGAAGTCTTGTGTTATAAATCATTAGATTTGTCTCAATGAGCTTTTCAATACTATGACTAGCTTTTCAAATTACAAATTACACTTCATATCGTATGATTTTTAATTTGCCGCCTCAAGGCAGCAGGTTCTAGTTTCTAGTTATTCAATTTTTGACCCCTTATCGAGTTATTGACTCTTTCCTTGCCAAAAGTTTATTTCAGTCAAAACCAATGAGCCAAAAAGTTGACGAGTTTATATGGTGTTGGCTGAAATCACGATTAGGTACGAATTCCCTGCACATAATATCTGGATTATGGACGAAACTGGAACGAATTTTTTTCTGATCATGTAAATATATTTTTTCTAGTCAATGATACATTTTTTCATGTCAAGGATACATTTATTATGGCAGGGATTTATTTTTCAAGTCAAGGATATATATATTTTTATGGCATGGAAATATTTTTTCACATCAGTGATAGATTTTTAAGCCACCAATATATTATTTTTCAAGTTAAGGATCTGATTTTTTAGTTGGTAATAAATGAATGATTGCCATATTTTTTATTACATTTTTCTTATTTTGAACTGTTAAGCGCTGTTAATTGTATCATTTTTATACAAAAAATATGCAATTGGGGTAAAGGGACCAAGGGTGGGCGCCTTGCCCGAAGCCAATGGTCCCATTGCCCCATGGGTGGGGCAATGGGACCATTTTGACACTTTTTACAAAATAGTATTTCATTAAAATTTGGATAACTCCATAGGCGTGTAATTCACATCATACATTCCTCATTGAACAAAACAAAGAACTACCTCGTAACAATTAAAACTTCATCAAAAATTCGGTTTAAAAAGGAGGGGAAGGGGGCGCTGCTCCATGTTACCCTATAACTCATTATATACTAGTATATATGTAGGTGTAGAAATTCCATTCATTTTTTGCAGTTTTTAAAATTCAATTAGGAACTACCCCTATCATAAGTGTCATCTGCCAATGCAATTGAAAAAAACTAAATCGCGGAATTTGTCCGCGATTTAGTCCGGCAGCGATGTTTCATAATAATACAAAAAATATAACTCAGTACTCACTGCGCCTTTTCTCGTCGACGAAAACGTGGTCACGGACTGACGGACAGACAGACAGACGGGCAGACGGAAGGACGGACAATAAAAAAAGGCGCAATAGCGCCTTTTTTTCTATAAATGAGAAAATGCGCTAAAAATTGAATAATAGTACAAAATGAAGCAATCGGAGTCAGCCTGGTAAGGAAAATAGCTGACTCCACAATACGAGCTGGTCTGAGAAGCTTCACCCTGATGTCTCCTGCTTGTTCGTCCGGCCAGAAGCAGCGACTTCAGGAACTTCACATCAAACACGGCCGGCCAATTGTTTCCAGGGCTGTGAGCTGCGGACGGCCTCCGCCTTGTGAGCTTAATCCAGCGTGACTAAACCGATGTGGTTGCGCTAATTTCTGTGAAGGCGCGTAGCAAAAGCGTCGCCCGAACAGGGACTCGAACCCTGGACCCTCAGGTTAAAAGCCTGATGCTCTACCGACTGAGCCATCCGGGCCTATGAACGATATACGTACTAGGAAATAGAGATTATTGTGTATTGCGATCCTAAATAGCTTTATTTGTATATATTAATTGTTACAGAGAATCTCATGACAGCCACTCACTAGACAATAATTCATCGGACGTTGCTAACGAGTCAAGCGCATCGAAATAAACACCGTAAAAACTAGACAAGTTCAATGAATATTGAGCAATTAAAAGAAAGTATTCCTGAGTTGATAAATTGAGACCTCAACTGGAAGCACGATGCAATGCAGGAAATCTTGAGGTAGCTGCGTACAAAAAGTTTGATGTTCGATGGAATGCACTTGGAGTTGAAATGTCGTGCTTCAGTGCGGCGGAATCTGTGCTTATGAAGATCGTGGCCGCATCAATGCCACTCAATTAATTAGCCACTCGCTGATGGAAATTAGAATACTTTAGACACAATCGAATTAGCGAAATGGCGCCGCCGCTTCACTGCTTCCTCGATAACAAACAGCGAGCGATCGACAATTAATCAAAGGCTTAGGGCAATTAATCTATGGCTTGCAAGCCTTCAGTTTAATTGTCAGTGACCCTGTCTTGACGTGTGGAATTTCTCGACACGAAAGCACAAGAAATTCAAAGCGCTGCCATGGACAAAAAAGAGCGACCGACAGCACGACTGGCGGAGGTCAGGGCTGGTGGCCATGCCTAGCGTTGCTCTGGCCACGTCAAGAATGTCGGGGATTCCTGAGTGACACTTCGTCACTGACGTGTGAATGAGGAAGAAGACGAGGAATGAATTTCACCATATAGGCTAATTGATGAGGAATGCACAGTTCCATAGGAAGAAACATTCATACAATGCAGCAGTAATGTAGGTGAGGTCACCACACGTCATCAGCTGCTCTTGCTTGAATGAGCATTCATGCATTTAAAGTGAAGCGCAGAAGCGGACCTTCTGAATCCCTTTAAATTCTGTTAGTGTTTAGAACATTTGTGTGGCTCCATTAGCACGTACGAAGCAGACCTGGATTGTGTGCAAATAATGTGTGTTGCAACTGTTCTCGTGAACTTGTCTATGAATGTTGATAGCTTGACTGGTGGATAGCCACGACGGTTCACGCCGTGCCGCGAATCGTTTTAATTCAGAACCGTCGTCATCGAGGCTAAAATTTGCAAAAATTGATTTGACCGTTAATAGAAATTTGTACAAACTATATATTATATATAAATTTTATTGTGTTTTCTAAAACTGTCATTTTGCTTGTTTGGACGAAGGACAGGGACAATAGCAAGCCTCGTGGCATCGGAGGACAGCTAGGAAACTAGCAAGCCTCGTGGCGTCGGAGGACAGGGAAACTAGCGCGGCCTCTTGGCATCGGAGGACAGGGAAACTGACGCGGCCTTTTGGCATCGGAGGACACGAAGCAATATGGCGACGTGCTTATTAAGGGGCACTTAGCAGTCAGAGGGTAAAGTTAAGAATTATTTTGGGTGGACTCCGTACTTCACATTAAATCATGTGGTCCACTGGTGTTTTCTTTGACTGGTGTTTCTAAAACACCACCACTGGTGTTTCTAAAACTTTGAGAACTGCATGTCGTGTCGAGTGCGATTTTCTCTGTTTTCCTGAGAAACTTTTACTCGACAGAAACGCGAACTTCTATTCCACAGTCCAAAGGGCGGTACAGAAGGTTACTCTTGCTCTAACATTCTAAAAGGTAATGCGCGATGCAGATGGATACTGTCGCTCCAACATTCTTACGGTAATGATCGATGCAGATGGATACTGTCGCTCCAACATTCTCACGGTAATGATCGATGCAGATGGTTACTGTCGCTCCAACATTCTTACGGTAATGATCGATGCAGATGGTTACTGTCGCTCCAACATTCTCACGGTAATGGCCGATGCAGATGAATACTAGCTGTCTCTCCACATTCTCAAGGTTATGATCAATACAGATGGATACCGACCACTCGATCTTGCTCGAACATTTACACGGTAATGGGTTGTCTACATGAATACTTTTCATCCTCCATTACGATGTCCTTCACGATGAAGGACATCCTTCATCGTGGATGTCCGTGGAAGGACGGTACAGACGAATATTCCAGCTCCTACATTTACATGGTGCAGCGGGGGAGAAGTGCTAATACGTTGCAAGGCCGTTTAGTGGCTTCCTTCACTGCATGGTGGTAGGTTCTTGCTAACGTTTACAATATTTTCCACTTCCTACAAAAATGTTTAAGATGGATGTATTCTAGATTCTTTCAAATATATTTGAAATGCATTATAATGATGAATACGAGTAAATGATTGTTAGGTTAATTAAAATATAAATTTCCTAATATTAGATTTAGTTACGACATCGGGCAGGGTGGCCCAGTGGTTAAAGTTCAGAGTACCAAGATTGACGCACTAGAGAGGCGCGGGTTCGATCCCAGCTCTGTGCGCCAGTTTCTGGTCAGAATCGGCAAGGAGGCCGGGCGGTTAAGCACAGCAGAATTGTAGCAGTGCGTTGAGAGTTCGAGACCTCAAAATGCTGTGAATGTTCTGCGATGTTGAGAATCGGCGACAGGCCTACGGCCTAATAAACGCTGAAACCGCTATTATATTATATTATATCGCCTTCATCTCTGCCAGTGCGTGGCGCCATGCAGGCTCTAAAATAAGCATCTAGATATCTTAACAAAAATGATCATATGATACAAGCGCTAATGAATAGAATGTAAACAACACTACAGACGAATTAAAGCCGCGATTGCAAGTGATGTGCTCGTTGACACAATGCACGACACGACCACTTTCGTGACAGTGAAATCAATTGTTATGTAGCGAACGCAACAAAAAAATCTTCTCTCAAGTCAGTGACTGTAATTTGCATGAACTTTGGAGCAGCAAAGCAAACGCAGAGTGAAGAGACCTTCGCTTGTGGAGCTTGGTGGTGGAATGCCGCCACAAGCACGATGCTGGTTCTTGGGCCTGGCAATTAGCAGAGGAAGGATGAGGTTGAGCCTCCCCGGCCTGAGAGGGGCCCTTAATCCCCACATGCACAACCCCGTCGCTAATGCGCGACTTGCATGCAGAACACAAACGCTGCCAGAGGCCGCAGCTTCTTACGCAACTTGCAACGAAGGAAGAACACTTATCGAACGCGGCACCATAATTGCGCCTCTCGTCTAACTGAATACATTCACTAATTATAACATTAATTTGTAGAATTTGTTAAGTGGAAGCGTT